>NC_132799.1:39495673-39798260 GCF_048594095.1 Paramormyrops kingsleyae
GGCTCCCTTGTCCGGAGATAGCCAGCGCACAGGGCTGCTTGAAACATCCAGCGGTACTATGCAACGCTGCCTCCACCGACTTGGCCAGGTGCTTCTGGTGCTTCTTTCTCCCAGCTGGCCAACTCACCACACAAATGCTCCAGCTCCTGCCGCTCCTCCTCCATGGACTCCTGCAACCGCTCCCAGTCTCGATGGTCCCCACTCCCGCTGATTGTGGAACTCATGGTGCTCTTCAGTGAGCTGGGCCTCCCAACTACGGCATGTCTCTTCCCACTCCAACAGAGCAGCCTCTGCCCGCTGCCTCTGCTGGTCATGCTCGCAGGCGGAGTTGTGCCGTGGCTTCTCGCCGCTGACGATTGGGGAGCCCTTGACGGCCAGTGAGCGCCCAGAGTCCGCTGTGGTGCCCGCCCTCCTTGGTCGCTGACATTGTCTCTGCCGAGGTTCTGGCGGGCAGGCAGGAGCAGTTTCAGGGCATGCTGTGCAGGTCTGGTGTGTCTTGGATGGAGCAGAGGGTGCCTTCCTTTCCCCAGCATCCCCTGCTGGCCAGCAAGCGGCTCTGGTGGGAGCTTCTGGGCAGTTTCCTTTTCTCTGGTCGCTTCTCGGCCACCTCGAGGTCTGCCAGGCTGGAGCAGGCTTGCTGGATGATGTCAGTCAACCCCTGCACCACCCATGCCAATGGGATGGTTTCTGGTATCCTACTTCTGACACCAGTGTAGCGTCGGGCGGACTGAGACATCGAAGGAGCAGAGAAGGACAAGTAGACTTGCTTGGCAGGGAAAATGCGCTCTTTAATAGCAGTCCTTAACAGTACTATAACAGGCACCCAACAAGCATCGAACCAAATGCATAGAGCAGAAACACAAGGTTGTCAGACGCCGGACTGTAAGGTGCACGCAAGGTGGGAGATTTACACAAGCTAAATACACGCGAGGATCGGACAGGGTACACACAAGACATGGGCAAACACATATGGGACAATAGGGAAATGCAACCATTCACAACAACAACAGTACAACAAGGGCTATTTACAATTACAAACAGGGGCTGGGACACACATCTCGCTGGTGCTACAATATATATTAAGTAAAGAATAAACTGTATCATTAAAAAAAATAATTTGAAGTGATAATCTGAATTAGGCATACTGTAATTAAAAGGACATTTGGATTGCTGACAATGCATTTTCAGATGTTTGGATAAGTCAGGTGGAACATTACAATACAGTCCTCAGAAGGTCACGGCATTCTTTGTACCATGTTGTATGTTGCATAACATTGCCCAGTGTGATGGATGTCTTGAACATAAATGAGGAAACATTAGAGGACTTTGGAAGGAGTGATGCTGGACTACATGTGCCAATGCCAACAAAGGAATGTACAGCGGCAGTAGCGCGGGCAAGGAGGGATCAGCTGACAGAAGAGCTGAATCGTCTGTAGCCTTTATGCGTACCTTGGACAATGATGTCAGCTTAATACAACCCATTAAGTCCCCATTCCCAGCCCAGCTCGTTCAGTAGTGAGCTTCTGTTTTCCCCATCTTCTGACATTATTATCCCACATCTGGCACCATGTGGATCGTCTAATAATGTCAGAAAATGATGGTGCTCCCTCATTCCATGCCTGTTTCACCTTGAAAGGCTTAGGTGGAACAGTGGTGCTCCTATAGATGATGTGCTGGCACCTTTTCACCTTGTGCACGAGCATGTCTCTTTCCTTGAGTGAAAAGCTATCTGGCTATCTTGGCAAATACACTGTTAAAATAGCAATCTGCCATAGCTCATGTGCCTGCTGCCTTTTAAAGGTAAAGTGATGTGCCATTCCGATTGGTTCATTGCATGTTACAGCCAAAACAAATCTCTAAATAATTAAGAGAGTTAGGACAAAGTTTTTGTACCTTGTGCTGGTGCCAAATCAGTTTTTTCCACCCTCAAAATATCAAAATGGATTTGGACATGCTTTACGCTTTACGCCTTGTGTTAGATTGTCAAAATAGACCCAAGGTGCAACCAGCCCCTGGTTATTATTGCGCATGTGCCATATAATCGCAAGTACATTGCGATATGATATAGTGCAGCTCTATGAACGGACTGCTATAAAGCCTATTATATAAAAAATTTGGGTTAAATACAATAGTTTGTGATAACAAATGCACGCACTACCTTGTGACACTTGTGAACACATTGCGTGGCTTCAGCACTTTGTCGGTACAGTACAGAAATGCATTTAGCTACTTTGTTTATTACTGTATTATTATTATTATTATTATTATTATTATTATTTTTATTATTATTGAATACTCTATTACAAATTCACTACAAATTAGACTTAAAGACAGACTTAGGGAAGGGATCTGGTTCATAACCTGGGGACTGCCTGTACCTCCAAGGAACTACAATGGGGCCGAGGTCCTGTGGTGGGAATGAGATAGAAGCTCATCTTGTTCAATGAATCACATTTTCTGTTGCAACATGTGACTAGACGGTTCCTTAAACAGGTTCCTGTTGTGGGAAAGCACCTTTTTCTCACATAATTTCATATGAAACTACACCTCCAAGACAAAACAATGGAGGATAAATAAATCACTTTGTTAGATATTTGTTAGTCACTGGGGGGATCAATTTGCGATCAAAATAGGACACAGTCTTTTATTTATATTTTACTTATAGGACCCATGACTTGTTCATCTTACTAATAAGCACTGGCAGGTTTCACCATTCGCACTGGAGACATTGGACAAAAGTAAATTGGTTAGCAAAATAATTTGCAGAAAAAATGTATTAATGGATGCATTAAATATAATTGGGGTACAAAAATAATACCATCTGCTCAATTTTTGCCTAGCTACATCTCCATTTCTGCACTTCTGTGTAACTTCTGTGGAGTAGGTACTAAAAAAGGGTTCCAAAACATCCTCTGAGGAACTACAATCAGGCTGAATTCCTACAGTGTGAACATGACAAAAGTTGCTGGTTCTGGAAAAAGGTTCTGGTTCCCAAAAAAAAAGTTCCAGGGGTATGAAAGTGCCTAATCTTGTTTGAACCTTGGGAAACAAAATTGTACCCAGGGCTGTAAGTTTTTTATGAGTTTTTGTGGTGATGAATCCTGCTAAAAAATATACCAGTGTCACCATATCAGAAAGCGAGAGTTACTTCTACTTAGCCTCAAAGTTATCTGGCTAAGCAAGAAGTACGCCTTTGTGAAATAAGTCCCTGATCTGAATTTCCTGACAAAAGCATCTGAAATGCCACAGGGAGACTAATTTTCAGAGGTTGTTTCTGCCTTCCACTGGTTATACACACTTGGACGATGTCATCTTAAATGAGTTATCATGTCAGATGTGTTTCCAGCAACATATCAGTGTTCGGTATAACAGCTGACAGAGACACTTGGTTTTATCAACTAGCCGCTCTCCAGTGTTGGTGTAATTTATTGTGAAAATAAAAGGTTCCCAAACTAATAATTTAAGTGACATGGAAAGATCTCTGTGCTCTCATTGAAACGCTAGCTGTAACCAGCTGACAGCAACCATTAGCATGCTTTTTGTGTTGCACTACTTGTGAATGTAGGTTTCGCCTGTCAAGAAGTGTATTCATTCAATGCATTGTGTGTTCCAACCAAAAATGATGTAATAAAATGGCACACAATGAATACATGAACCATTACAGCTATTGTCTATACTTTAAATGTAGATCTGAAATGTTCTTCAGCATTTAAAAAAATAAAATAAAATTTAAAAAATCTCAATACATATGTAATTGGCAAACAAATATAAATATAATATCAAATTGGGAGGACTCTGCCAGTTCCCACCCCCATACAAAGCTTTTATCTAGTGTATCTAATAAGTCAGCTTTTCCTGTGCACATCATTTAAGATGGACATAATTTTGTAGATCCACATCCTTACAAATTGAAATTCAAAGAAACATGCAGAGCTGCACTGCTTCTCTGAGAATATCTAAAATACATGTTTCTTGATTAAAAGTGAACGAACTAAGTTTATGTAGCATGTTTACTGAACAGTACATGTGTCCTACCTGAGCAGATGACTCCAGCATCCTTGCTATGATCACAGTAATTAAATCCCCAATCATCATGTCCGCAGTCCTTCAATGTTGACTCTGACCCATTACAGGCCACATAATTCATCCAGATCTTCCCTGTTCCTTCTCCAAAGTGAGCATCCCCTGGTGCTTCTGAAGAATCTCCACAAAACATCTGTCTACACACCACTGCAGCATCCTCCATATCCCAGCCATGACCACAAACTGTGCCCCACTGTCCTTCATGAAGAACCTCCACTTTCCCAGCACAGGGACTGTCACCATCCACCAGCCTCACGTCACTGGCTGCAAGCACAGGGCAAGTGATCTTAGTGAAAAAAAGGCAGTACTATATTTAATATTTTATTACTATATAGTATTATATTTTATTACAAGGCAGTACTATATTTAATAAAACTGGTAAAACATTAAACTATATCTGTCAAAGTGTGTAAGCTTAATCATTTCAAAACCTCTCCTAAAGTGACTTGCCAGCCATCCACATAATGCAACAGAAAACATGACTAATCGGACAAGGTGACCATCTTCCATTGCTCCAAGTTCCAATTCAGATACTTGGGTGCCCATTGTAGATACTTTTGTGTCTGGACAGGGGTCAACACTGACATTTTGACTGGCCAGTGGCTACATAGCCCCATAGGTAACATGCATAATGCATAATGCATAATGATTTGGCCCTTGTCAAGGTCAGTCAGAATTTTATCGCTCCCCGTTTATTCTGCATTCACCATGTCGACTGTGAGTACCAAATGTTTTCTAGTATATCCCAGACCTAGACACAGACCATTTTTACAAGATAGCTTGGTTCATTGGTGTGTAGATGTGGAGAGTTATAGTAATCTGGTTACACCAAACAGTATAATCTCAATTTTTTAGTACAATTAATCTTATATTTGATAGTAAAAACAGAAGTGATTAGCAATTAATAATGCAATAAAATTTGAAATAGTTGATATTCATGGTTATTAATATGAAAATTAATTTACATTCACAGGAGATCTGAGCCACTGCATCATCATCATTACAGTCACTCTCTCCCCAGTTAGAGGACGGGCACTGCCACAGTGCAGAGTCATGTGGGCGACATTTCAGGTTATCAAGCCAATTTGGAGCTCCTTTCAGCTGAGAACATGAGTTAGAAACAGTCCCACTCTTTCCACACTTGAGGTGTTGACATATCAAACTCGCTGTGGTTGTGTTCATTTGATTGAAACACACATTTCCCCAGGTGCCATTGTAGAAAACCTCCAACTGCCTAGAGCAGCCATCAGCCAGCCTGATTTCTTTATATTCTACAAGGAGTGTAAAGGAATAACTAAAGTGAACAATTATTCATATTCAGGGAGTAACAGTGAGACTTAATTAAACAATAAATAATGTGGAGCTGTTCAATGATAAATTGCTTGCATACTGTAAGTATTGGTTGTGTTTTTAAATTTTTCCAAATATCTTAGCCTAAATTAATACTACAAAATTTAAAAAACTTACAATTCAAGAATACAGCCAGCATCATCCAGGGTACAGTATATTGAAACAACATATAAAAGCATAGGTTAAAAATCACTAAAAGAACAGGAAAAATTGTAGGTTTATTTGGTTACTTTGAAAATGCTAAATATGCCATTAAAAGTATATAAAAAAAAGTTTGTGAAATAAAGGAATAAAACTGAATAAAATAATATCTTGTTTTTCTTACTTTATGAATTGGATTTGGCTCTTCAATACAAATATATGACTATCATGGTTTGGTTTTTTTAATATAGAATATCTTTAAATATCCATTGAAATAAGTTTCAGTGAAGATTTTGACCATGTGCTTCAGCTCAAAGTGTAGCTTGAGTGCTATAGCGCTCTTCTGCTTTGTTCTTTTTTTTTTTTTTATTGCATTATGGTTTTCTTGGAATAATGAGACAGGCAGCACACTTAAATCAAGCTCTTATAGCCTATTTCTTTTGTGCAACTCATGCACTGTATGTGCCCTCCCCAAGCACACAGTGTTTGGGCTCATAATACCACAGGGAAACGTATAACCACCAGTTAATTACTTTGAGATTATATTAATTATTTTTACTTCCATGTGGTAAGATGCTGTATATGTGTCACGATCGCGGGGCAAGCGGGCCGGGAAGTAGGCGATCGGAACCAGGAAGTAGGGCAAGCGGGGTTTATTGAGGAAGAATCCACAATACGGGGAAGAACGACAGGTAACATTAATGACTAGTCTGGGAAAGACTGACTCAGACGAGGACTAAATACAAAAGACTAGCCAGACATAACAGGACACAGGTGATCACAATCAGGGCTGAACACGAGGTAACGAGGTGGGCGTGGCACACATTAGGAGCGGACGGAGCGGGGCGTGACAATATGGCAAACTGCGTCCGTAATTCGACATGCTTCTAATAAATCAGTAAGTGAGTATGCGCTTCGTAGTGCATTCTTGTCTTTTTTTACCCAAGTATTTATTTGACTCGCATCAGAAGTTGCAGCTGAACTGAAGCTGAGTGCGCCTGCTCTTCTGTAGGTGGACTAGTAATCAAGCTTTGCTTATAATGGCAGGTCAAAAGTGTCAAAACCTGTTGGCTTTTTTCACGTTTGACATGTAAACGTGGAGATTTGGAACGCATAATACGTTCAGAATGTATGGAACGCCAAACAGGTCAAAAACGTTTGAATACACAATAACAACACTTATTCTACGCATTAAGATTCATGTGTTTTTGAGCCATTCGGCTACTTGTCATTGGCTACTTGAGTTGAACTTGCATTAAACCATTTCTGTAGGTATAGGTGTTGAGGGGTTACAGCATTTGTACTTGCTCAGTGCTGGTGTTTTTGATATTTGTGATGTTTGCATCGTCAACTTTCAGGGCGCAGCCCTATCCCTTGCTGTACATACCTGAACACACAACTCCTACATCCTCTTTATGGACACAGTTATTCTGTCCCCTCATTGCTGAAGGACAGTCCCACAGAGACGTCTCATTCCCCTTACAGTCCACCTCTTCCAGCCAAATGGATCCAGTTCCTGGTCCAAAGAAGGTCGATACTGGGTCACTGAGAGCCGTCCCACACTGGAGCTGTCTGCACACCACTTCAGCATCCTTCAAGTCCCAGGAGTCTCCACACACTGTCCCCCAGGAGCCCTGGTGGAGCACCTGCAGCCTCCCTGCACAGCCCCCAGCATCACCCACCAGCCTGATGGACCTGTGATCTGGAGAAAGGAAGGAAGGGAGGGAGTAAATGTAACATTAAACATGAAATGGACTTATTATTTCATGATTTTAATTTAATTATTGTAGACAACATATCAATTATATATATATATATATATATATACACACACACACACACACACACACACGGTTCTCGAACTTAATCCGTTCCGGACTCTGGATCGAATCCTAAAAATTTTGAGTTCTGATCGAATTCTCCCCATAAGATATAATGGAAAACCAATTAATTGGTTCCCGCCCCCCCAAAATTACACCTAAATATGAACAGGATATAACAAGAAGTGCATTTTTTTCTTAATGGCTTCGAAAAAGATTAAGATCTTATCCCAACATTACCCTTGTCCTGCCCCGTGGGCTGCACAAACTGGAACCGCCTCCATGACGACACACCTTTGCCCTTATTGGCTGAAGAGTTTAGTTACACGCATGACGTTTGTATCCCAGGCAGTTCCGATGCGTAATCTGCTATTTCTCCCGAATATCACGTAAAGCAGTGAGAACTGGTTTTCAGTTAATTTACCTGGCAAAATAAAGTTTATATAAATGACATAAATGCTCTAATAATACACGTAAATTACTGGTTTATTTATTGTTAGTTACTGTGATGTTGCGCTGCTTTATTTGGTTAATCGTCCAGTCTGTGAAGAAGGCGTTCAAGTAAGAATTGCACTGTAGTATGACTCATTTCCTGGCGCGTACAATTTATATTAGGTCAGCGTTCACAGTTCGACTTCTGATATTCAGATCGAGTTCTAGGTCAAACTGGTTTGTTCAACTTTCAAGAAATTCAAGTTCTAGTGAGTTCGAGAACCACTGTGTGTGTGTGTGTATATATATATATATATATATATATATATTTCTTTCTCTTGGCATCTTTTATACTCACTGGAACACTCTATGGACACCTGTGGACCAGCGCAGAAGCTCAGTCTGTGTGGATCACTGCAGTTCACTAGGTGAGACTCACTCCCAGAGCACTGATACCCTGTCAGACATACATTACTGTCCCCTGTCTCAGACAGGGAGGAGCTGTACAGCCTCACTGTAGAGCCACAGCCCAGCTGCCTGCAGACCACAGAGGCCTCCCTGAAGCTCCAGGAGTCCATGAGAACTCTGCTCCAGGTCAGCTGGTAGTAAACCTCCACCTGACCCTCACAGCCACTCTCTCCAGACAGTCGTACTGTCCCATTGAGAGCTGAGAGAGATTTAGACCCTGTAGATACATCAGTCACTGTCAGTGCTTGTCAGACATATACAAGTATAAAGCAGCTTTCACTCATCTTGGGATTAAAGTCAGGGTTAAATATGTCTGCCTCATTCCATCCAGAATACAGTCTTACATTGAGATATGTCTGATCGAATCATGTCCAATCATATTTACGTTTGAGTTCAAGAGATGTCTGAAAACACACATAGTGGAATATTAGCAGGTCTATCACTTAGTGTAACTGGTACAGAAGAATGGGCAGTCCTGCCAGCCATATAATATCCATCTTGTTATACTGTATGCATAATATACACTCACCTAAAGGATTATTAGGAACACCATACTAATACGGTGTTTGACCCCCTTTCGCCTTCAGAACTGCCTTAATTCTACGTGGCATTGATTCAACAAGGTGCTGAAAGCATTCTTTAGAAATGTTGGCCCATATTGATAGGATAGCATCTTGCAGTTGATGGAGATTTGTGGGATGCACATCCAGGGCACGAAGCTCCCGTTCCACCACATCCCAAAGATGCTCTATTGGGTTGAGATCTGGTGACTGTGGGGGCCATTGTAGTACAGTGAACTCATTGTCATATTCAAGAAACCAATTTGAAATGATTCGAGCTTTGTGACATGGTGCATTATCCTGCTGGAAGTAGCCATCAGAGGATGGGTACATGGTGGTCATAAAGGGATGGGCATGGTCAGAAACAATGCTCAGGTAGGCCGTGGCATTTAAACGATGCCCAATTGGCAGTAAGGGGCCTAAAGTGTGCCAAGAAAACATCCCCCACACCATTACACCACCACCACCAGCCTGCACAGTGGTAACAAGGCATGATGGATCCATGTTCTCATTCTGTTTACGCAAAATTCTGACTCTACCATTTGAATGTCTCAACAGAAATCGAGACTCATCAGACCAGGCAACATTTTTCCAGTCTTCAACTGTCCAATTTTGGTGAGCTCGTGCAAATTGTAGCCTCTTTTTCCTATTTGTAGTGGAGATGAGTGGTACCCAGTGGGGTCTTCTGCTGTTGTAGCCCATCCGCCTCAAGGTTGTGCGTGTTGTGGCTTCACAAATGCTTTGCTGCATACCTCGGTTGTAACGAGTGGTTATTTCAGTCAAAGTTGCTCTTCTATCAGCTTGAATCAGTCGGCCCATTCTCCTCTGACCTCTAGCATCAACAAGGCATTTTCGCCCACAGGACTGCCGCATACTGGATGTTTTTCCCTTTGCACACCATTCTTTGTAAACCCTAGAAATGGTTGTGCGTGAAAATCCCAGTAACTGAGCAGATTGTGAAATACTCAGACCGGCCCATCTGGCACCAACAACCATGCCACGCTCAAAATTGCTTAAATCACCTTTCTTTCCCATTCTGAAATTCAGTTTGGAGTTCAGGAGATTGTCTTGACCAGAACCACACCCCTAAATGCATTGAAGCAACTGCCATGTGATTGGTTGATTAGATAATTGCATTAATGAGAAATTGAACAGGTCTTCCTAATAATCCTTTAGGTGAGTGTATATGTGATGGACAGCTACTTTATCAACATACGCCCAAACTAACTTGTGTCCAGTGGTCCCATTTCCCAGATAACAATACAAGCCAACCCAAATCTGTATAATCATGTACAATATTATTTAGTCTCTGTAGACAGTATATTGTGCTTTTAATGTGTTGTTCTAAATACTCACAGAACTACTGTATGGAGAGAAATTGGATATCTTCCATAAGCTCCCAAACACGCAATGCAGATTATTAGGGAACTAAATATCACATAGTAGTGCTGAGGATTGTGCAAAATATTTAATCAAGATTTTTTTTCACATCAGTTGATATCCGTATTTAGTATAATTCAAATAATTATTTCTTTACTTTCATTAAAAATTCCTCTAGGATTTATATTAAACAGATTGAGAACATAAAAATATAAAAAGGAACAG
Source organism: Paramormyrops kingsleyae (assembly GCF_048594095.1). Classification (NCBI taxonomy): domain Eukaryota; kingdom Metazoa; phylum Chordata; class Actinopteri; order Osteoglossiformes; family Mormyridae; genus Paramormyrops; species Paramormyrops kingsleyae. The sequence continues at coordinate 39,506,133 of NC_132799.1, forward strand.
TAAGTGAATGGACTGTGAACTGAAATTTAATTCTAATGAATAAATCATCCAAAAAAATTTACTTTTTTTCTCATAGGGTGTAACACTAGAATACAGCAATAGTACGGTTTGTTGCTGGGTTTTTTCTCTGACACCTTGCCACTCCATTAGATGGGTGTGACCATGTTAGTTAAGTTGCCACGTCCCCATCCCATATTTTACAGGATTGTCCTGTATCGTAAAATAAAATGCCGTGTTCTGTTTTGAATCAATTTATGATGTACCCCTCCCTGAGGTAAATTTATAGTCAGGGACCCAAGGGGGTGGAGGGGTGGGGTCTTGTATTTCTTGAGGTGGATAGTGGAAGCTCTTTGCTGGTAGCTATGACTGTAACTGCTTATATTCTGTATGTTTCTACTGGATGGCTCTGCTTCCGGTGGTGAAATAGCTTTGTAGTACAATTACCTGTACACTTTCACAAATATGAAAGTTCCCCAGTAATTTTTTTATATTAATAATATAATATGCATGCACATTAACAAATGTTAAATAGGCATAACTCTAATATTTATAAATTATTTTATGTGATCCAAATTTTTTCAGTATTCCTTATATATTTTTGACTTATATGTTGTCCAGAAATATTTCCATTTTATTTTTCATGGCCAACTTGCAAACAAACAAAACCGTGTATGTGATTTGCAAATCTGGAAGGGCATTTCCAGTTTAATTTTTGATAGTACATGGCACTAGTATGTTATGTGTCGAACATTAAATTGTCAGTATTCCATCACACCATAAAAAAATTTTCAGCTTATTTATCCACAACATATAAAGATCTTGTGGCTGCTGAGCTTTTGCTTTCTTCACCTACACTCTAAGGGATCGCTAATCTGTTCCATGTAGAGCTGCCACAATTACTTGATTAAACTTGAATACTCGATTATAAAAAGATAAAAAACATTGCATCTGCCATGCTGGGGAGGTGTCACTCCAGAGGGAGTTGCAGGGGAAGTCAGGGTGATCCCTGAGGTGTCTCATTCGAGCTCCTCCTCCATCTCCACCTAGGGAGGGAGAAGCAATGGTCTGGCAATCGGGGACCTCCTCAGGGACAAGAACCATGGAGGGCGGAGCAGGAACCGCCGGGACTGGAACCATGGAAGGCGGTGCAGGAACCGCCGGGACTGGAAACACGGAGGGTGGAGCAGGAACTGTCGGCACAGGAACAATGGAGGGTGGAGCCAGGGTGTGCACCATGGCAGCAGGTGCCGCCTGTTTTCAGGGACTTGGGGATCTGCTGTATGACATCCCCAAGAGCCCAAGCGTGTACCCCGAAAGGTACGGGCTTGGGGCGCACGCTCTGGTATCAACAAAGCAGTGGAGGCTGAGGACAGAAGAGCATTGGGTGGATGCTGAGAAGTGGCGGGAAATCCTGGTCAGAAATCCTTGGGGCGATGGTGGTGCAGGAGGTAGTGCTACCGTTCGGCAACTGGAGGGTTGCAGGTTTGAGCCCCGGGTCCTCCTGACTCCATCGAAGTGTCCTTGAGCAAGACACTGAACCCCAAATTGCTCCCGGTGAGCTGGTTGGCGCCTTGCATGGCAGCCTCTGCCACCGGTGTGTGAATGTGAGTGTGGATGGGTGAATGTGAGGCATAACTGTAAAGTGCTTTGGTACTCGTAAGAGTAGTAAAAAAGCGCTATATAAATGCAGTCCATTTAGCATTTACCAGATGAACACCACCAAGTTGAGAATCGGGAGTGGTTCCTCCTGACTTGCTGCAGCTGAAACTGAGACGGACCCAAGGAGGACCTCCAGCATGTCCTCCCATCTTTGGTTTTTCTGCTTCTTCTTCTCTCCTGCAGTGGTGTCTGGGGCACTTCCCGCAGCTCTGAAAGCGGACCATAGGGTAGTCCGTTTCCAGCACTACCCGCCACATCTTCGAGTCCGCCACCCCTCTTCGTAGCTCCCGCAAATTGTCTCGCACCACGAGGTGTGAGTCCTCAGACGGGGACATCATTTCCAGGATGTCCCTGCTCTGGTAGGTGAGAGCCAGAGCCAGGAGGTCGTTCTAAACCTCAGGCTGATTAAGTCAATAGATTACCTTATCAGTCAAGCTGAGGTATTCTTCCTCAGTGAGGGGAGGCATCTTTTTTGGTAGTCCGGTCATTCTGTCATCGATTGGAGTGGGGTAGTAGCACAGGATCCAAAGCGTACGGGTGACCACAGGGTTTATTATAAAGCAGACAAATCAGGAACATTACGCACACACAAAAGATAGACGTCAATGACCAGACTGGGGAAACATATGGTCATAACCTGCTCGTACGATCCTCGTGTGTGTCACGCCTCCTGCCACGGCTCTGCCTCCTTCCTTGCCTGCGTTGGCCTCCCCTCCAACTCCCTCCTCGCCTCTCCTGGTTCCCCCTCTGACTCCCTCCTCGACTCCTGCGTTTGTCCCTCGGCCTGTCTCCTTGCCCCCTTCGTGGTCCCCTCCTGCTCCCTCCTCCCGGTCGCCTGCGGCCCCTTCGGCTGCCGCCCGTCGCCTACCGTGGCTCCCCTTTGTCCCCCGACCTATCCCGTTTGGCCTCCTGTGTTTCCTCCTCGCCCCTCTGTGTCTCCTGTCTCGGCTCCTGGTCCTCCTGTCGTGCCTCAGTTCTCTCCTGGTCCTTTTGTTCCTCTGTTCTCTGTCTCTCCCTTTCTAGTGTTCCTGTCTGCATTTCCTGTTTTGTGTCAGGTTTTGTCTTGGCTTTTGCCCTTGTGCCTGTTCTGTGTGTCTGTTCTATTCCCTCGTTGATGTTTTTGCTCTTGTTTTTCAGGTCCCGTGTCCCCGGTCTCCTCTCCCCCGGCGCCTCCCCCGAGGCGTGCCCGGAGTACGTGCCTTTGGGGGGGGGGGGGGGGGTTCTGTCATGACCTGCTCGTACGATCCTCATGTGTGCCACGCCCCCTCATTTACCTCATGTGAATTCCCGACTTGCGTCCTGTTATTTTGGCTAGTCTTATGTATAACAGTCCATGTCTTCCTCTGTTTCCCAGATCTGTCATTCATGTTTATATCGTGTGGATAGTGTTGCTCGTGCTTTTCCCGATTAAAACCCTGTCTCGATCTCTGTCTGCCCATGTGGTGATTCCCCGCTTCCTGCTTGATCGCTCGACACGGAACATAACACATACCTTAATGCAGATTTAAATACACTAGACTAATCAACAACAACAAGAAACAGCTGGTAACACAGGGATTCCACACGAGGAGAATGGCACATGGGAGAAGTGGACAAGCAGGGCATGACACAATGTAATTTCTTTTGAACATGAATTAAATAAGGTTTCACTCCACTGTGTACACCAATGCTCTTTTATCCCTAAGCTTATGATATTTCTCTCAAAAACAGAAGGTGAATATTCACAAACAAAAAAAATAAATCTAAAACCTATTTGGAAAAGGTCTCTAAAATCAAATCCCATTGGCAATGCCTGTATGCCTTTTAGACAATTTTCATATAAATTGCTTGCCACGCCTTCAGTTCTCACTGATCTAGTGGGCCACACCCAATTGTTTGAGAACTACTGATGTAAAAAAAAAAAAGTTTTGTGCTGAACAAAAAAATATTGGAAAGAGTTCACATTAGATTGTTTAAATATTTTACAATAAATATTGTAATATAGATAAAACAAAAAAATTGTTGAAAATGTACCCAAAATGACCAAGAGTCAAATAGAACTGCAGAATTATTATATATCGACAGAGTTTGTGAAATAAGTTGCTGGTATTGCCGGGAGCTGTGGCAACATACACAAAGCACTGACAAATCATTTGCATTTGTTCATTATCATCTTTGTGGCATCCCAGATATTTCCGTACAGCAGAAGAGGAATGTCTTTTCGTGACTAGATCTTGTTCGCTTTTCTTGTGGAAGAAAACTCATTTTTGTTACAATTCTGCTCCACACCGTATATGAGTGAGTCCAACAGCAATAATGGGTATGGTTATGATTGGCTACTGTAGATGAGCATATGCAGAGCATTATTACAGTTTTTCCCAATATGAGAACTGAATGTGCATAACTGTCACATTGGGCCATGGATCATGATTCACAGTGTGGCTTACAAACACAAGGAACTTCATTTGAAACTGAACTTAAAGAAACTCGAAACTGAACTTAAACTTGAAACAGAAGGGGATACAAGGGATCTTAACAGGGCAAACATAAATTACTAGAACTCATAAAGACTGAAAGTGAATACAAGGAAACACAGTGTAAAGCACGCAAACTAGGAACAGGGTCTTCATTATGTGTCTATTAGCAGGATAATGTTTTTTTTATTCTGCAGAAAATTAAAGATCAATCTGCTGACTAGATTTAATAACCATAAACATGTCACAGGTCATATAAATAAAAGGGTGTGTCCCACTTTGATTGTGATCAATCTCTCAATAACTGACAAAATCACTTCAGCCTTCCATTGTTATGGCATGGTTGTGTAGCTTTGTATGAATTAATTTAACTTTAACCTACGAACTTTTTGAATTTCCAATTCTTATTTAGAATAAAGGTCCCAGTTCCTGTTGTGCAATGTGAAAGCAACACACAAAAGTACCCAGGAGTTACAAAAGTTCCTAGTTGAGATAGCCCAAGAACTTGTAAACAGGGACCAGGTTCCATAACTTCAGTGTGAAAGCACCTATAGCTACAAAACACAGGCAGGGTAAACCAGGAACCAAAACACTGAAAGCAAGGATCAATACTGCAGCACATAAACACATGGAACATAATGAACATAAGGTTGACAAAAATAGAGTCTTGGGGCAACCAATAACAAAAATTGTCCAAAGTGGGTGTGGGATGCATGGTTCACACCTTGCCCATTTAGCCAAACTCAATCACACTTGCTGTGCATTTGTTGTAGGTAGGTAGTCAGTTCTTAAAAGACTACCATGTGATTGCTTGGAATTGCATTTGTTTCTGTTATGTGAGTCTGATGTCTGCTACCAAGCAATGTTCCTTATCAACAGTTTATCATTTTCTTATCATTTAAATTTTGACCATAAGTGGATATATCATTCATAGCCCTATCACTTAATTATAACTTTCTTTTATGAACATTTCTCAGTTGAAGTTGTGACCACATCGGTTCTCACCTTCACAGATGACTCCTGCATCCTGTCTATGAGAGCATGCAGCTCGACTCCATGAGGACACAGCACACTGGGAGAGGTGTGTCTCATTCCCCTGGCACTCAAACACATCAGCCCAGATGCGGCCCCTCCCCTCTCCAAACCAGGCCTGTCCTGGCACTGCCACAGCGTTTCCACACTGCAGCTGCCGACAGAGGACACTGGCTGCTCTCATATCCCAGGATGCATCACATACTGTCCCCCACTCACTGAGGTACTGCAGCTCCACCCTCCCAGAGCAGGAGTCAGGGCCGCCCACCAGCCTGGAGTCTGTGTACCCTGCAAATAGCACAAGGGAAGGTAAAATTTGATTATGCTAAAAGTTCCTAGTATTTAAGGAAATTCAAACACATGATGCATTTAAACATGATGTTGAACTTGGTCTATTTACTGTGTTGATGTGTAATTTATATTTACTGATTTACAAGCCATTGATATGTTTTCTGACTAGTAGTTCTTACCAGAACACAGCAGTCCCACATCATCATCATGGGAGCAGTTCTCAGTCTTTGAGGATGATTTTGGGCAGAAGTAAATATGAGATTCATTCCCTCTACACTGAATCTCCTCTCTCCACACCTGGTCATGCCCCTTCCCAAACACAGCCCCCCCCCAGCACCTCTACAGGGATCCCACAGCCCAGCTGCCGACACACAACCTCTGCATCCTGCAGGTCAAAGTCAGAATCACACACTGTGCTCCAGGTAACTCCATGCCTCATCTCTACTCTCCCAACGCACTGGTGTGCACCTTGGACCAGTCTGACCACTCGATGATCTGCAAATATAAGGATAAATGAGCATTTCATACAATCAGGTGTCTCTCTTTCCTCTCCTGTGTCTGGCAGTGTTCTACTCTTCTTTTACTGCTGTACTTCTGCTGTTCCATCAGTCCGTTATGCTGCTGCTACTGTTGATGAATCTATTTCAAGTGGATGGAACTCCACCTTGTGCCTTATGATGCAACTTTTTGGTGTTTATGCTTGAGAGTAGGGCTGCAACAACTAATCGATTTAATCGATTAAAATCGATTATTAAAATAGTTGCCAACTAATTTAATAATCGATTAGTTGGGTCTACGTTATTATACACATAAGTACAGTGGCAACCTCCTAATTTGGGAGCAGTAAGCTAACCAAAGCCGCGGTGGCAGTAATGCACATAAACCGATGCCGATCGCCATAAAAGAAAAAAGTAAATGCACATAAACGCCATTTACGCACCTTTTAAATTTACAAAACAGCTTTTACTCACCTTTTTTAAGATCACTAATGTTAATGATATAGTTACCCACCGTTTTTACTGCTGTGCATATAGTTTACCCACCTTAAATTTCTTGTTACCACTACACCACTGCTTCATTTCTTCACGATAGAAATTTATAGTAATATCAAATGTTGTAGTACTCAAGACCAGTTTTTGAAGGTCTCGATCTTGTCTTTGAAGCAGCCGTATTTGTACTCGTTCTTGTCAAGGACTCGGGATTTTATTTCGAGACCATAACTCTGAGAATATTCTTATTAATGAGCCGTTTACTGTCGGATTGGATAACTAATAACTGCAACCAATGGCGTTACTGCCGGCCGCGTTACCCGCCCCGTCCCTTCACACACGCACATGTGTTTAAATGAACGCAGGGGAAGTCGTGGTTGTCAACACAATCAGCTATTATGGGGCTAGAAATGCGGCTACATACAGTATACCACAACGTGTTTACCCTACCATTCTATTAGGTGGGCGCCCCAAGTTAATTTTATTTAATTTCATTTTCTATATAGCTCCAGATCGCAACAGAAGTCATTTAAGGCTACCTTTCCGATAGAACAGGTTTATATCTTGTCCTTTTATTAAACAAACTAAATAGCCTTATGTTATTTATCTTATTTACAGTTCATCACTGTAGTATGCTGAAACAACCGGACACGTTTTAAAACAAAATTTGCCGCCTGCCGTTCACGGGTTTTTCGTCACCAATCGTCTTATTTGCGTTGCTCAGTAATTTTTAGCGTAAGATGCGGAAAAGGCTTTTTCTTCGCAATAAATGTTTACTTTATTTGTCCGTAATAAATGCAGACAGACTCGCTGGCGTGCTCTCTCCCCCTGTCATATATGTGTATCAACATTAAATAACATTAGACAATTATTTAATAATATTCTTAGTAGCAGCAGCGGTAGTCTGTACTTTTACATTGAAAAACTGGAGTACTGAATACATTATCTAAAGCACCATGCTGGTTGCACTTTATAAAACAAGATTTTGTGTATTTCATTACGTTGATTCAGCTGCTACAAATTATTAATTTTTTTTGTATACTCTTAATGTAGCATACATTTGTTTTTTATGTGAGCTGCTGGAAACAACTTTTGTACAAAGACAGACTGGGTTATTAAAAATTGCTGGAAATCAAATTGTTTTTTGCCCCCCCCCCCCCCCCCCATCCGATTAATCGAAAAAGTAATCGACAGATTAATCGATTATCAAAATAATCGTTAGTTGCAGCCCTACTTGAGAGCATAGGGATACAGGTTTTTAGGACATTTCAACATTCTAAATTTGATGGAATTTATGATTTTAAAAGTTATCTGCTTAATAAAATTACACATTGAAATATAAAGATAATTATCCTGTGTATCCAATAACTCTGTAAACCAACTAAAGATTATTTCTCTTGTGCACATTATTTACTTATTGTGGCTATATATTGTATTAGGATGAACTCACGGACGATTACGTCTCTCACATAGTATGTAAATAGCTTAGATGAATTGATTACTTAAAATTCAGATACATCGTCCATGATTCACCCATAATATTATTGTGCCAAGGTTGAACTGTATAAATGTGTTTTTTACTGATTATTTGTATAACATTTTTCATGAGGAACTTGTTTCTTATAAAAGGGGCCAGGATGCTCTGATAGTCATACAAATTCCTGTCCTGGGAAACTTATTCTGTTTAAAGACACTTATCCTGTTGTTTCTAACTGATGGGATACTTAAGCTGCTAAAAAGATGCTCACCTTGTGATTCTAAGGGTTCTTCCTGAGGGGGAGAATTAGGGCGTTTTTCCACCGCACCAGGTACCGTACTTTCGGTACTTCCATAGTGCCGAAAGTTTGGTACTTCTTTCATGTCGGTTTTCACTGGCGTAAAAAATGGTACCGGCGCCAAATTACATCATCAGTGACCGCCCCTGACTGACAGCCCAAAATTAAAACTAACAGTTGAGGCTGGAAAATGCGGTTTATTGTTATGTCAGCTTCTATCACAGTATAAGATACAGTAAAATCCAAATCATGCTGCCATCAATTACGTTTACGTAGGTACACTTACTTTGGCTAAGCCGATCAAAGCAGTAAGAATTAGCTTACTGCTAATTCAGTCTTTTGAAAGCAAACAAATTATTTAATTATGTTTTTTTGATTTTCAAGCGGCATTGTTCGGTGTTTCGCGTGTGCCCCATTTTTCCAAGCGGCTTGGTATTACGATGTTCCCACTGTTCCGGGCAATTCAGTTTCCCTATGTTTCTCCTGTCTATCAGGAAATAATGTTTCCCCTAATATTAAAGCAAAGAGGTATGTGAAATGTCTGAAAATCACTCAGGTACATTATTACATGTGAATACAGTAGATCGTCACGCATAATAGTCTTATTAGCAATAGGCCTACTATACCGTTTTTATCAAGAAATATCTCTATCCAGCGAATTAAGTTATTTCATTTATTATCTGTAAAAACAAAACACATATAAAAGGCATGTGATGTTTTAAAATAAATATATGGCTTGTTTACCTCAAGAGCTTCGTAAAAAGACAGGAAAACAACAGCGAAACCGTGTACAAATCAGCGCGCGACAGGGGAAACATACGAAAACTGAATTGCTCGGAAAGGCAAAAACTTTTTTATTTCGAGTCGTGCCATCCAAATCCCACTGGATCTGTTCATCCGACCACATGGCGATTAAAGCCTGTGTTTTCTCGTTTGTCCATCCTTCCATTTTACTTTTTTATATTTTTGTTTCTACTGCTTTTTATTTTGTTTCTCGCTGTGATCGCTCTGTTCGTTGTGTGTTTCAAAAGATGGCGATTGTATTTTGTGTTTCAGCGGCAGGCTATTTGCATAACCAATCGACAGCAAATACGTTTGCAAGTCCCACCCCAAAGTGCCGAAGTACCAAAGAAGTACCCCAACTGGTTTGGCACTTTCGGTAATTTAACTTTCGGTACTGGTACTCGACCGGAAGTCAATGGAAAAGCGAAAGTCCATCCATCCATCCATTTTCTCCCGCTTATCCGAGGTCGGGTCGCGGGGGCAGCAGTCTCAGCAGGGAAACCCAGACTTCCCTCTCCCCGGCCACTTCCTCCAGCTCCTCTGGGGGAATCCCGAGGCGTTCCCAGGCCAGCCGAGAGACATAGTCCCTCCAGCGTGTCCTGGGTCTTCCCCGGGGCCTCCTCCCAGTGGGACATGCCCGGAACACCTCACCAGGGAGGCGCCCAGGAGGCATCCTAATCAGATGCCCGAGCCACCTCATCTGACTCCTCTCAATGCGGAGGAGCAGCGGCTCTACTCTGAGTCCCTCCCGAATGACCGAGCTCCTCACCCTATCTCTAAGGGAGAGCCCAGCCACCCTGCGGAGGAAACTCATTTCGGCTGCTTGCACTCGCGATCTCGTTCTTTCGGTCACTACCCACAGCTCATGACCATAGGTGAGGGTAGGAACGTAGATCGACTGGTAAATCGAGAGCTTCGCCTTTTGGCTCAGCTCCTTCTTCACCATGACAGACCGATGCAGCGCGGACGCCGCACCGATCCGCCTGTCGACCTCCCGCTCCATCGTCCCCCCACTCGTGAACAAGACCCCGAGATACTTAAACTCCTCCACTTGGGGAAGGATCCCATCCCCGACCCGGAGAGAGCATTCTACCCTTTTCCGGCTGAGGACCATGGTCTCGGATTTGGAGGTGCTGATTCTCATCCCAGCCGCTTCACACTCGGCTGCGAACTGTCCCAGCGAGAGCCGAAGGTCACGGTCTGATGAAGCCAACAGGACCACATCATCTGCAAAAAGCAGAGATCTAATCCTGAGGTCACCAAACCGGACACCCTCAACGCCCTGGCTGCGCCTAGAAATTCTGTCCATAAAAGTTATGAACAGAATCGGTGACAAAGGACAGCCCTGACGGAGTCCAACCCTCACCGGAAACAAGTCCGACTTATTGCCGCTCATGCGGACCAGACTCTGGCACCGGTCATACAGGGACCGAACAGCCCTTAAAAGGAAGCCCGGCACCCCATACTCCCGGAGCACCCCCCACAGGACTGCCCGAGGGACACGGTCGAATGCCTTCTCCAAGTCCACAAAACACATGTAGACTGGTTGGGCAAACTCCCATGAACCCTCCAGAACCCTGCGGAGAGTATAGAGCTGGTCCACTGTTCCACGGCCGGGGCGAAAACCACACTGCTCCTCCTGAATCCGAGGTTCGACAATCCGGCGGACCCTCCTCTCCAGAACCACCGAATAGACCTTACCAGGGAGGCTGAGGAGTGTGATCCCCCTTTAGTTGGAGCACACCCTCTGGTCCCCTTTCTTGAAGAGGGGGACCACCACCCCGGTCTGCCAGTCCAGAGGCACTGCCCCCGATGTCCACGCGATGCTGCAGATGCGTGTCAACCAAGACTGCCCTACAGCATCCAGAGCCTTCAGGAACTCTGGGCGGATCTCATCCACCCCCGGGGCTCGGCCACCGAGGAGCTTTTTAACCACCTCAGCGACCTCCGCCCCCGAGATAGGGGAGTCCACACCCAAGTCCCCATACTCTGCTTCCACATCGGAAGGCGTGTCGGTGGGATTGAGGAGGTCTTCGAAGTATTCCTTCCACCGACCCAAAACGTCCCGGGTTGAGGTCAGCAGCACCCCATCCCCACCATAAACAGTGTTGATGTTGCACCGCTTTCCCACCCGGAGCCGCCGGATGGTGGACCAGAATCGCCTCGAAGCCGTCCGGAAGTCGTTTTCCATGGCCTCACCAAACTCCTCCCAAACCCGAGTTTTTGCCTCAGCGACCGCCGAAGCCGCATCCCGCTTGGCCTGCCGGTACCCGTCAGCTGCCTCTGGAGTCCCACAGGCTAAATAGGCCCACAGGCTAAATGGAGCTCACCACCCGTAGGAGGGGCCATAGGGGTCGGGTGCATTGTGAGCTGGGCAGTGGCCAAAGGCGGGGACCTTGGCGGTCCGATCCTCGGCTGCAGAAGCTAGCTCTTGGGACATGGAATGTCACCTCTCTGATGGGGAAGGAGCCTGAGCTGGTGCGCGAGGTTGTGAAATTCCGGCTAGATATAGTCGGGCTCACCTCGACGCACGGCTTGGGCTCTGGAACCAGTCTCCTTGAAGGGGGTTGGACCCTTTTCCACTCTGGAGTTGCCTGCGGGGAGAGGCGCCGAGCGGGGGTGGGCATACTTATTGCCCCCTGGCTGGGCGCCTGTACATTGGGGTTTACCGCGGTGGACAAGAGGGTAGCCTCCCTTCGCCTTCGGGTGGGGGGACGGGTTCTGACTGTTGTTTGCGCTTATGCGCCGAGCGGCAGTTCAGAGTACCCACCCTTTTTAGAGTCTCTGGAAGGGGTGTTGGAGAGCATTCCTTCTGGGGACTCTCTTGTTCTGCTAGGGGACTTCAATGCTCACGTGGGCAATGACAGTGAGACCTGGAGTGGCATGATTGGGAGGAACGGCCCCCCCGATCTGAACCCGAGTGGTGTTCTGTTGTTGGACTTCTGTGCTCGCCACGGATTGTCCATAATGAACACCATGTTCAGGCATAAGGGTGTTCATATGTGCACTTGGCACCAGGACACCCTAGGCCGCAGTTCGATGATCGACTTTGTAGTCGTGTCGTCGGACTTGCGGCCGCATGTCTTGGACACTCGGGTGAAGAGAGGGGCGGAGCTGTCAACTGATCACTACCTGGTGGTGGGTTGGCTCCGCTGGTGGGGGAGGAAGCCGGCCAGGCCTGGCAGGCCCAAGCGTATAGTGAGGGTCTGCTGGGAACGTCTGGCTGAATCCCCTGTCAGGAGGAGTTTCAACTCCTACCTCCGGCAGAACTTTTCCCATGTCCCGGGGGAGGCGGGGGACATTGAGTCCGAATGGGCCATGTTCCGTGCCTCCATTGTGGAGGCGGCTGACTGGAGCTGTGGTCGTAAGGTGGTCGGTGCCTGTCGCGGCGGCAATCCGCGAACCCGCTGGTGGACACCAGTGGTGAGGGATGCCGTCAAGCTGAAGAATAGCGAAAGTACCGTACCAAAAGTACCGTACTTTGTGCGGTGTAAAAGCACCCTAAGTGATTCCATATGTTGCACTGGCAAGATGCTTATCTCGTCCTTAAGGAAAGGGGAGGATCGTTATGTGGGACACTTATCTTGTCTTTAGGAAACAGAGGATCTTATCTTTTTTAGCAGGGTCGGGAAGGCATTAAAGAAAGCAGTATTACCCGGACGGAAATGGGAATTGGAGAACGTATTGCCTGGGGGAAGGGGTGAGCCTGGCCAGCTTGTCCCCTGCCTGCACGCAGCGCCCAATTTAGAATAAGAAGGGGGGAAAACTCAGTACTGACCGGAGCTCAGCCGTGGGATAAAGCGCGCATCGCCCGGCACTTTCTCAGACTCACGTGTTGGTCTCCTGCCAGGACTGAAAAGGGCTCCCCGGTCCGTGTGTGAAGGTGGGTGATGAGGGCACGTCCGAGTTAGGGTGACCACCTAATCCATGTCAGGAGGGACACTATGAGCTACAACAGGATTTGTAAACTACCATTTCATACATTTCAATTAAAAGGACCAGGATTTCACTTAAGAACTGGGTTCTTGCCGTATGCTGATTGGTCAGTCTCCTATAATCATTAATGTGTCAGTAATGTTAATGCGAAACAGCTGGATGAGTCTTTCAATCTAGGAACTAACCAAACATTTTAGTAGAGCACAGAACGCTTTCAGCTTTAAAGTAGTTCGTAAAAGCTGAAGTAGCTCATAGTGTCCCTCCTGACATGGATTAGGTGGTCACCCTAGTCCGAGTGTAAATAACTTTGCAACTGCTTATGCCTTTCATTGATTCTTGAGAGTAATTATCACCGCTTGTGATAATATTTCGTAACTTCTTTTGTGTTTCCTTGCTTCTTTTATGTTTTATTGCTTCTTTTCTACATACAGTATATATTTGTATCTTTGCCTCTACTATTATTAGCTATAATATATATGTGTATGTATATATATATATATATATATATATATATATATATATATATATATATATATATATACTATTTGATACCCATTGTAGTACGAGGTTATTTTGCATTGCTTTCGATATGATAGCTTGGTATTGATGTTAATGCGAGATTATTTTGTACTACTTATTACAGTGTTTTTTTGAGTGAATCTAAGTGTGCCTGTTTTTTTGTTCCTTCGAGAGCCTTATATGCCTCTCTCATCCATTTTTTATATATATGTCATTTTATAAATGAAGATCATTAAAAACAGAAATGCAAGGCAAGAATCAGAGTGGCACTTTGCTTCTCCAAGAATTTTAAAAAATATGTGTTTCTTGATTAAAAGTGAGCAAACTGTACATGTGATCTACCTGAGCAGATTACTCCAGCATCCCAGGAATGACTACAGGACTGAACTCCCCGTTCTGTGTGCTGACAATCCTTCAGTGCCGTCTCTGATCCATTACAGGCCATGTCGCTCATCCAGATGCTCCCTGTTCCTGCTCCAAATTGAGCACGCCATGGTGCAGCTACAGCATCTCCACAGAACATCTGTCTACACACCACTGCAGCATCCTTCATATCCCAGCCATAACCACACACTGTGGCCCACTGTCCTTCATGAAGAACCTCCACTCTCCCAGCACAGGGACTATAACCATTCACCAGCCTCACGTCACTGTCTGGAAGCACAGCACAGTTCATCATAGTGAAGACTTTTTATGTGTGATTACAAGGCAGAACTATTTTTATTAAATTGGTAAGAACATACAGTATATATATACTCATATCCTCGTGTGTATATGTACACACACACACATACTCACATATACTTAGGGTGGACCATAGGCCTATGACAAAAAAAGAACCTCTCCTTTTGTGACCTCATATGATTAAAATTTTGAGCCAAAAATAAGTAGTTTAGACAAATGTTAACAGTAGGATGCGCCAGTCCCATATTCAGTATTGGTTTCGATCTGATTCTGCCCTAAATTACTGAATCGGATACGGGGGGATAAAAAAATATAATATGATCCATTAAAAATCACGAAAATGATTGACAAAACTTGCGATATGCTGTAAGCAGATGCATCATCTCACACAGGAGCAGTGTGCATCATGTAAGAATTTCTGTTTGTATGAGACCTCTTGGCATGTCAGCCGACAGTTACTTCAGACTGCGAAATCGAACTTGTGCACTTGAAGTGTTTCGTGAAGTGGTAGCAGCGTTGGAAACTTTAACACCACGATCATAATTAAACAATGCTGCTAAAAGTGATAAGGTTTAAATAAAAAGAAGTAGCACTGCAATCATGTCTGTCTGGGTAAAATTGATCACTATAAGTGGATATCTAAGAAGCAGAAACCTCATTCAAAAGGTAAATCTGTGAGGGCTTTCTGCTGCTGTGGAGCTGCTGACAACATACTAAGTAAAATTGTTCCAAAGTGTCAGTTTGTCTCGAACAGCCAGACATAATAAGTTTAGCTATTTCTAGTTTTTTCAGATACAATCAGGATGTGTGCTTGTCAGGGGTTATAAAAATGACATGACTTGAATATATGTTATTTTCTTATTAATTCGAGTAGCACAATGATACAGTTAGTATGTTGCCTCCTGCCTCTGGGACCTGGGTTCAAGTCTCCCCCATGGCTGCATGTGTGTGGAATTTGCCTGTTTTCCCCATGTCGTTCTGGGGTTTCCTTGGGGTTTCCCCCCACAGTCCAAAAACATGCTAAGGCTAATTGGAGTAACCAAATTGCCTTAGGTGTGCATGTGTGTGAGTGTGCCCTGCGATGGGTTGGTGCCCCATCCTGGGTTGTTCCCTGCCTTGTGCCTAATTCCTCTGGACCCCGTACAACCCTAAATAGTTCAAGTGGTTTCAGAGGATAGATGGATGCTTGCTGATTTATAGTTGACTCGGTTACTTAACCCTTAGAACACGTCAAAGCAAAATGCATTGATTTTCACACCCATTAACCTCAGGCTCGTAACTTTGGATAGGTATAAAGCAGAGACAGGAATCACATATTTTTGCTATTGAGAGTACTTGTGCAGGATGTGTTTTCCATGAAACAACCCAGGTTAGCATGCCATGTAATTGGCAACAGTTTTAACAACAATTAATGACCCAATTAATGAAACCCAATTAATGAAATTTGTCCCAGATCATCACAAGATTTTATTGTCAAAATATAAAGACTGAAAATGCATACAAGTAAACCAAAAGAAACAGTTTTAAAAATTTTTTAAGATTATATTTAGCATAACACTGTCATATCAGCCAGATAATTCATTCGATGCAAACACATATAGACTTCATTCTCAGATTGCTCAAAGCGCTGCCAAAACCCATTAGGGGCCTCTCTGTTTTAGAAAAAGGTTTGAAGACTTGAAACACGTTCCAGCACTTTATGGGGAACACCCAAAAGCTTCATTAGACGATTACTACCAAAGTGCGTTGGTCATGGGTAGTTAAAAAATGCATGGCTTGAAGTGTTGTGTTATAGCAGGGCATGTCGAAAGGAGGAGCGGCTCCAAGAAAAGAGGTTTAAGAACAAAACAAACAGAATGTGAGGTACCGCAAATAACGGACCATAAGGGGTCAAAACCAAACTGATGAAACAGAAATTAAGTCAGGGAGCAACACCTGAGGGCTAACAACAGTAGGAGAGACTAGGAACACCACAGAATATGAATAACCAAGGCACAGGCAGGATAGACAGGGACACAAAGCAAAACACAGAAACGCATTACCAAATGCTAGGGGAAAATACACTAATAAATTAAAGCAATGATGAAGCTGGTCCCAGGCCAGCCAAGAACTTATGACTGAAGGGATACCTACAACTAAGCCACACAGTCAGGCCATAAAGCTACACAGCAGCCCAGGGAGCATGGAAACACACTCGGGGAACACGAAATGGGATGGCCAGTGGAACTGCTAGCCAAATGGGGAAAATGCACACAGGACAGGGCCAGACAGGCATTGACCCTGAGAGTTTTGAAGATTATTTTTGGACCAGAGGTTAGGAAGCCCTGTAATAACCATCTTAAAGTACAATGAAGCTTCAAGCATATCATAGAATCAATTACTTCATGCTCTACTTGAAAAATATGCATATTTTAAGTTTACTTTTGAATTATGGCTTTTAAAAAAATGTAAATTAGCTATATCTAAATAGAAATTATTTATCTGCTTTAATTCCTATAAATGTACCTCCATCCAGACATTCTAGTAACATACAAATTCTTCTTATGTTCTTATGTTCTTCATATTTTATTCAGTGGAGTATTTCGTTGTACTTTCATTAAATTCAGTCATAAAACAAAATTAAACCTAAATGTCCTGGAAACAATCCTAACAATTTAAATTTGACAAATAATATATAGTTTTAATATGTAGAAATGCAACTTGCATGTTTCACAATGCCATTTTTCACAAAGTAACACGATACTCAGTGCTCCTAATAATCACAATGAATTCATATACACAAATTTTACATACATCTGTTTTGACCTTTGCAGTGCCTTTATATTAGATTCAACTTTAAAGATGCACCATGGAAAACGTTGTTTTTGGTGCAAATGTAAAATATTGACTTGATCTTATTGATTGCGCCTATAATACAATAGACTCAATGTGATAATCAGTGTATTGTATTTCTGGATTTTCTAAACAGAGTCTAATGACAGATTTACTAATGATTTATGAAATTCAATAGACCTGTAGGATTAATAGAATAGAATAGAATAGAATAGAACAGAATAGAACAGAATAGAACAGAGAAAAACTAAATAGCTGCCAAAACTCAAAGAGCGCTGGGCCACTGTGTGTGAGCGCCCTGGTATCTTGCCTTTACATATTATAATATACATTAAAATAAATGACATGTATATGTAATGCAAAGCAATTAATGTTTCAAATAATATTTTAAGGATGTTACAATTTATACTTTAATAGAAGTATTTAAACCTGAATATAGTTCAGAGACTTAAAAAAGTTACATCTGACACTGATTATGATGTTGTATTACCATTTGTGTTAAATCCAGCTGCTCTGCAACTTTTTACATAATTAGGGCCAGAGTACTGGATACCATTCAGTTATTGTTGTTTTTAACACGTAGCACAGACCCTGACATGGAATAAACCACAAATATTTCAGATCCCTGACCTCTGCTGGCTGAGAGTGGACCACTGGAGCAGAGGAAGATCATGGTACTTACTGGCTGTGGTGAGCAGAAGCAGGCATGAGAGAGGGAGGATGAACAGGCAGATCTCCATCTTCATCAGGACAAACCAGCTCTCCCCAGAGCTGAGACCCCAACCTTTACCTCTGAGCTCTCAGTGAGGGTCTTTATACCATCCTGCCCCTCAGAGTGAACACGCCCCCACCCACCAATCACACTCAGCGCTGCCTTATCAGAGGAACTACAGGAAAACATCAAACAGGCCCAGTGACAAATCACAGGGCTCTAAGCTCATTTTCTCCAAATATACACACAAGGTAGGGGTGATGTGAGTCGGGACTCCTCCTCTCAGCAGTAAACTCTGCCCAGATGATAAAATCAAGCAGAATCAGCGGGACCTCAACAGACTCCTAGGAACCAGTAATTTTACTGACACTTTGGCACATTTATTAACAATACAAATATTTTTACTTTACCACTATGCAAGGTAGGCAACCACCAGGGGCCCCCAAAAACTAGGGGCCAGGGGCCTCATCAAGACAGAATTTCCAGAAGTTACATTTAGGGATGTAACCTAATATGACCATAAAGATTATAGCAACATCTCTGTTGTTCGCATTTTTAGTGACAATGTTGCCCCCCCAGCCCGACTATTCTACTTTGACACTTTGCACTACCTTTCAATCACTGGAGTCTACCAGTTTCACTACCAAACGAACCATCACAAAGTAGCCTAACAGAAGAAGAAAATAGTGCAAACATTACATTTCCTGTGACTTAAATCCTATAACACTAGAGTGGTAGACAAATTATGAACAGACATGGAGAGAACACAAATGAGTGTAGGCAAAAATTCAAGACTAACCATAGCAATAAAGGGAACAGTTTTAACTTCTTAAATTTGGCTGATCAGTCGGCTGGCACAATACCCCCCTCTCCCTGATCGGCAAATTTTACAGTAATCCCACTCCCACCCTGATCAGTACCCCGTGCTTTGATCAGCATATTATTGGTGTTCCATTGTTTTTCATCTCCTCTACTTTCCCTTTCCCCAAAATATTGCCCATTTAGGGCCCCCTACCCATGTCAGTCTAGGACCCCCAGAGAAGTTAGTTTGCTCAGTGGGCAGCAATGCAGTCTCATACAGTACCTTCAAGGTTGGAGGTCCAACACTAAACCCCCCCCCCCCCCAAGTTTATGTGTGCGTGGAGTTTGCATATTCTCACTGTGTCTGTTTGGGTTTCCCCAGTTTCCAACCTCAGTCCAAAAACATGCAGTTAGGTGAACTGGTGACACTTCACTCTAATATCCGTGTATGAATGAGTGATTAGTGTGTGAGTGAATGTGTAGATATGAGTACCATCAATCCTTCCAACAACTTCGGGGGAGTGTTACTGCAATTTTAAGCAGTCTTGCACTCAAATTCAAAAAAGCAGAATTTATGTCTATTTAATTCTTCATGAATAATAATCCAACAATATGACCTTTAATGGATAATGCTCATTTAAAAAAACCCAAACAGAACTAGTAACAGTGTCTGTATAAAATATGAAGCTGATTTTCTCTATTTATTGTCAACCTTTGGACAGGAGCTTCCTCAGGCAGGACTGTCAGTCCCTCCTCCCCCACATCATCATAGTCAGTCTGGTCGGGTTCAGGGGGGCCGTCCCCAGGGGGCAGTGTGGTCAAGGTTGTCTCACCTACAGGGTCAGAGGAGGGGACACAAGTTAGTGACAGTGAATAGAAATGAGAATCACTATATTAACATAATTTGCATAAAGAGTGTTTTTGTAATTCACGTGTCTTTGGTTGAGAAATAGCACATAAAAAATTAACAGTATGATGAGAGAGAGAGACTTTGATCTGTTAGTTGTGAGAAACTGACCTGGTAAAACATGTGGACTCTGCTCTATACCCTCATCATCATCATAGTTCTCTGGTGTGTCTCCTGTCACCATCAACCCTGAAACTGAAACAGTAAAGACAAGTTAGAGTAATTTTAGTACATCAAGCTGAAATCAAATGAATGTTATAAAATACCAAACTGCCTGAATTCTGCCCAACAGTATCCCCATCATCCTCTGTGGGTCTTTTATAACAAGCTTCCTTGTCACAGTAAGAAAAAAAAATTCCAGCCAATCATGTAGTACATGGTCAGGGCACAAGGCCCTGGAGGAAGGAGGTGACAGTGCTACCCACAGATTCACCACTTAACAGTTTATTATAATATAGAGAGATTAATACAGAGAGAGATATACTGGTATGAAATAAGGAACTGGATAAACTAGACTAAGTTACAAAGAACCACATAATAGATCATCAATAATCTTCCCCACAAGACCAGAATCACTGTAGTGCTCTATCGTCTCCTCTCCTTCTGATTCCCCAGGTAAACTGTGATCCTAACAGACCCACAAAATCCTTCAGTATAAAAGATGTTTTCCTACAGAATCATACTTTCTGTCATAATGCTAGCTAATCCATTTCTTAAAACAAATACATTAAATCTAGCAATTTTAAGAAACCATTCAATAGAATTATAACAATGAGAAATTGATTATTTACTTCCTACTGAATCCCACTGTAAGCAGTGCACCAAGCCCCACATGCACAGACCTCAGCCCCCTACCTGAGAGAGGGTCTCCCTCACTGTCCTCCACATCTTCATACCCAGAGGGCAGCTCCTCAGAGAGGACACATCCTGTGAAGGAGAGACAGTCAGTCTGTCTCTGCACGAAGTTTCCTCTGCTGATGCCTCTCAGACTGAGAGGAGACAGGATGTGTGGGGTTAGAGCAGCTAATGCTCACGCCCACACAAGCTAACTGACAGTCTTACCAGCAACATCCACTTCCTCCTTATTGGCTGGTTTCTCTCTCTCCCTGAGGGCTTTACAGCTATGCAGCAATGAGGTCCCCATGTGGTGTCTGAGCTCTAGTCAAATGAATAAATAAATATAGTTAAATAAACTGATAAAGAAGCTGCTTTATAGACTTACCTAATGTGATATTATGAAGTCAGATCAGGAGCATGTAATACTAGAAATGTTGGTAAGACTGACTAGCATCCTGTCCAGGATGTTCCCCTGCCTTGTGCCCTATGCTGGATAGGTTCCAGGCTCACCATGACCCTGTTTTAGATAGGTGGTATGGAAGATGGGTGGACGGATGAACACTGGCATCTCAGTACACTGATGGGGTATGATGTATTACTTACAGTATGACTATAATTAATGTAACTCTAGGCGGCAGCATACCCCCTCTGCCTGTACTTCTGTGGCCTATATTCAAAATAAAGCAGTTTGCACCAGTCTTGTGTGTAGTTGTCGCTGGACAACTGCAAATGTATGTACCCTGTAGTAAGACAGATAATGTGGAGAGTACCTGCTACTTTGCAGTTATGCATGGGAAAGTAGACCAGATATAACAGCAGTAAGACAGCAAACAAAGTAAAAACATGCAATACATTTGCCCTACCCTAGTCTGGTGGAATATCACTGCTGAATGCATGCACCAACAGTGACCATCTATGTCCATAGACAAATGTAGTATGAACATAAGCTTCCACTCGCACAACCATCTGCAGGACAAAGTGCACAGAGATAAGTGAAGTATGAACGAGGCTTTAGGATAAAAATAAATCTGCAGGGGGCAGGCTCCCCCTGTATGTTGGAAAGGGAACTTCACCACCACTTTTTGGTAGAGAGTGGATCAGGAAAATTTAGTTAAATTGGAAAGAAATTAAGGCAATGCACTGCTTCAGGGGCTCGAAAAGGAAGAAGCACCCAGCTGTTTTTAACGGGGAACTTGGAAAGGCTAAGGGCAGTGCCACTGAATCCGCAGTAACTCGGAATCCTGTTCTCAGGCCTATCCTTTTCCGATTATACATGCAGCTAGCTCAAGTTTTTAATTAATTTAGTGATATTTTTTACCATTTCTATGCTGATGGCATACAGCTCTATTACTCTTTTAAACCTCAACACCTTCACAAATTGTCTTCTGTAGCTGATTGGTTGAACAGGGTCAATGAATGAGTTTCAGCCAATTATTTACATCTAAATGATCAAGAAAACAGGTTTTAGTCTTTGCCCCTCATAATCTGCACGTGGCAGTTAGTCAAAAGCTTTTTACCATGTCCGCATCCTGCCATTAATCCCTATGTAATTAAAGTACTGTATCTGATCAGTATATGAATTTTGATGGTCATGTGAGGTCTATTAGTCAATCCCACTTCTTTCATTTGAGAAATCTATACAAGTTGAGATCATTTGTTTCTAGGCCGTAAATGCTTATACATTTCTAGTTGGATTATATTATGGTGTTGTGAATATACGCAGAGTCAAGGCAGAAAGTCTCACTCAAAAATATTTACTTTCCTTTTCAAAATAAAGTAGAATACATGCTCCCAGCTTGGCACTATACTCGCCACTCCCTGCTCCCACGCCAACTCCGAAAGCAACGCACTCCGCTGCTGCGCTGCCCCATCTCACCTTGCACTCCTTCCCCAATCCCAATCAAGTAGACCCTCTTCCCCATCAACACAACATAGCCAAATTAAACTCTTACACATGCTTTTATTTCATCATGCTTGAATTACTGTAACTCTTTCTGTACCTGTGTCTAAATCTGTGGTCTTATTTATCAACCGTGCCTGCAAACCGTTTTGTGCCTAAACCTACATATATTTCAGAACACTCCAGACCATGCGTATGTACAAACCCCTAGCGGCAGAGAAGTGGAACTGAAGCCAACTTAATTATTAGCCTTGATAGATTGACAAATAGAATGATCTAGTGATGTTCACTCATGCTTATGCTGATGAGAAGGAATTGTTCCAAAGTCATATAAGGTCCATGGACATAATAATATATCACTGTCACTAAATAGCCTTATGTAGAGATACACTTAATTGAATCATGTCCGATTGCATTAATATCCAAGGTCCATAGTAGATAATATAAACAGACTGATGTCTGAAAGCGCATAGTAGGACATTAGCAAGTGTTTTGCTTAGTGTAACACGTGCAGAATGAGCAGTGCTGCCAGGCATATCATGACCATTTAAATGACACCAGCAACCATTTAAATAATCTGTCAAAGTCACCCATCAAACTCAGTTGGCAGACTTTAAACAAAACATAACATCTGATTGGTTACATTGCAAACTAAGTCACAATAGATCAATCTCACCTAGTTGATTGAATTCTCATTTATAACTGCATTTTGTCTGTTCCAGCCAAGAGCAGCATTACAGAAACTGCCAAACTTGCAGTTCCTATCTTAAGTGTTTGGTAACAGTAGTAACTAGGCTTAGAATCTGATTTAAGAAAAAAGTTATTACACATAAACAGTTACTAAATTATTGTTCCTATCCTAACGTAAGACAGGAAATGTGTATTACACAAACTTCCTAACTTCCAAAAAACTCGAATAAACTTTCTTAACTTTAGGATAACTACACAGCCCCGCTCATGCAGAGGCGAAAAATGAGGAGCCATTTTTTAAGTGGAGAACAATGCCCTTTTATTAAGTCCTTAAAAAGACTGCACTGAGCAGCAGGGGACCACTGGGAGACCTGGGCTGCTAGTGAACGCTGGGCAGCCAGCAGGCTCTGGTGGGTCGGGTCCCCCCGGGCCCCAGCCGTCTGTGATTTTGTGGGGACTTGTTAATGACCACCAGGCTGATCCTCTTGCCTGGCTTCCTACTTCACATCTTATCATTATTTTTGCAATACATATTGTCCTTATGAAACAATGTGTAGAGGTACACAATAAATATCAGTTAACATACCAATACTGACAGCCAGCATTTAGAGATGGGGACTCGCGTTATTTTAACTTTTTAACATGGAGTTTGCAGTGTTACTTGCATAACCATTTATTTAATTGCACACACACACTGAGAGACAAATCGATCTTATCCATTAGTTGGAGATTTTGCTTTAGAACAATGTGTAAAAATGAAATTTGTAATTTACTGTAAACATGCATTTACTTTAGCAGCACGACAAATGGGGTCTTGGTTATATTCATTCATTAGCCATTCACATCACTTTAACGTAGCTGAGGGGGGAGTCTGCCATGGTTTGGTCTGGCCCAAGAGCAGGGCCAATCTGACATGCTTTCGGCGCAGCAATTTGTGCATTCATGTACAGTGCAGCTCAGGAATTTGTCAAAATTTCCTGCAAGGGATGTCTTCATCATAATGTTATTTTTGTGAAAGTATTAGTTTTAAAATCTACATTAGAAAAGTGCTTTGGTTCTTACAAAATTTTTATTGCTTCAAAAGCATTTGAAATAGTGATTACTTTAAAAATGTTTATAAGTCTAAGGAACTACTGTATGAGACATGCAGTTTCTGAACTGTTCGAGTGGTGATTCTCATTTAGTCGCAGTTACTAATAGAAAAAAATACAAATTGGTGGTTACATTTTTGATAGTCATGTCAAATTGGAACATAACAGAGACTTGAGACTTGAATCGGACTCTAATTTTGTGACGCTTTATCAATATTGAAAGTTACCAGCACCAAAGCTAAAGACATACTGTAACTACTGCAATAATGGAGATGACTGCAAGAAATGCTAAACATAAACTTAAACTTAGCTGTTCTTTATAATAAGAAGTGTTTGTGTGTGCGTGGGGGGGTACAATGAGGTAAAATACTACAGGTGCCCCTGTACTGAGCTGCCCTGTTTACTTAACTCCCTTATAATAACCTGATAAATGATAACCTACAGTATAGCCAGTACCCAGAGGCAGCCATTCTGTTTTCTTAATAAATGACATGCAATATTGGATGATTTCAAATGTAACTGCATGCATTTTAAGTTCCATTTATCCCCAGATGCTTCTACCAGTAATTTATACCATTTACTGAAATAAGACGGATTTAGAAGTTGCAGGCTCTATGAGCGACTCATGTTATGTCATGTGGTGACAGATAAGTCTTGAGGAAGGACATGAGTTCAGTTATTTTGTCCAGGAAGTGGTCACATTCCTCTGCTTCTGAATGATAATTTTATAAAAGCAAGTCACTGTTTGTAAGGTTTTTAAGGGAGGGGTATAATTGGTCACCCTGTCCAAATTAATTTAGCCTTACTGAACTACAGAGGACGGTGATTGTTACTGTTGCAGTGTGCGATTCCCTACGAGTGAGTCTTTTCAGCTCTCAATGTGTTTGCATGGTGTCGCTTGTCTGAACAGTATGGGTGCTGGTTTGGTATGACAGTTTTGGTTTGTCAGCAGTAAAATTTTCTGACCAGGTGGGGCAGAGTTGTGGCAGAAATAAATTTACCACCACTGAATAGCAGAGGGACAGGTTTGCTGGACATTGTACATCATTCACAGGTGTCAGGGAGCTGGTGTAAAATTACAGGACACTTGTGGAACTTCTAGGAGAGGTGGGATGTCTTCCAAAGGCTAGGGACACCTGTGTGATTGTAGCCAAAGGCTTGTTGGGACCTGTCTGATTGTAGCCAAAGGTTTGTTAGCACCTGTCTGATTGTAGCCAAAGGCTAGAGACACCTGTCTGATTGTAGCCAAAGGCTTGTTGGGACTTGTCTGATTGTAGCCAAAGGCTAGGGACACCTGTCTGATTGTAGCCAAAGGCTTGTTGGGACCTGATTGTAGCCAAAGGTTTGTTAGCACCTGTCTGATTGTAGCCAAAGGCTTGTTGGGACCTGTCTGATTGTAGCCAAAGGCTAGGGACACCTGTCTGATTGTAGCCAAAGGCATGTTGGGACCTGTCTGATTGTAACCAAAGGTTTGTTAGCACCTGTCTGATTGTAGCCAAAGGCTTGTTGGGACCTGTCTGATTGTAGCCAAAGGCTTGTTGGTACATCAGTGAAAAGGTGGCATGTGTGAGAAGAAGGCATGTTGCAGTATGTGGTTGTGTGGGTCTGAACTCTTTGCCTGTGATCAGAAGGTAACCAGTTGAAATCCCATAATTTGAACATAATTTTATAGTCGGGGCCTTGAGTGAGGTCCCTAACACTAATTTCTCCCAGTTTTGACTGGTCCTGTTTTGCGTAAAGCATATACCATGTAAATGAATGTAAAGGAATGTGCCATATTTGAGCAAATCCAGAGGTCAGTGGGTTTGTGTCCCATGTACGAAGGTGTGATCTTTTTTATTTTTAAAGGGTTACTGTGGCCTTGTATTTAAAATTCAAACCCTTGCAAGTTTTGCAGTTCTGATAGTTTTAATGAAATTATACCCCGAAATCCTGCTTTCCTTAACCATTCAATCTGGTGGTGAGTATGTTTTGGGGCCAATATGGGGCACAAGGCTGGGGTACAGCTTGGACACGGTCCCATGTTTTCTCAGTGCAGAAGAGTTTAAAAATTCAAAATTGCCGCATGTGCTGGATCTTGAGGGCTCTGTATAGTCACTAAGACTGAAAAAGCGAAGGGAGCCTGGCTGCTCTGTGAGTAGTGCTTTGTCTATACCCCAGCATGTTGGTTTATTCCCAGCTTACTGTATGGGAATTGCATGTTCTTTCTCAGTTTGTGTAGCTTTCCTACAATAGTCTCTTAAAGTGTGAGAGTAGTTTGTAATGGTATAGGGCCATTGTGGAAATATGAGTCAAATTTTATAGTAGAATTTTAAGGTGGTATGAGATGAATTTTTAAACAACACAACTTTTTGTAATGTAGATAAATATAGTAATATAGAAGTGATGTGTGTGGCCTGCAGTGGGTTGGTGTCCCATTGTGGGTCATTTCCTGCTTTGCGTCTACAGCTTCCAGCTCTGGACTCCTACTTCCTTGCATAGTACATGGATGGGTGGATGGATGGATGAATGGATGGATAATAATTTAGATTAATAATGTACATTGTAGCTATACTGTTACAATAACTATAGCTATTTGTAGATGAGCTGGAGATACACTGGCAAGTAGTTTAGGTCAGTTTACAGTAGTCCAGATGAAATAATCTGGGGGTTTCGGCCAGTGTGTTTCTGACTGGCTGCTTTCCCATGACTTTTCTGCAGTGTGTTTCTAACTGTCTACTTTCATGTGACTGTTGTTAGGAGTGAAAGTTGTCCTGCCCCTCTCTTAGTAACCACTCCCACATAACACATAAATAGACCTGAGGCACTCAGCTGCTGCAAAGTCCTCTGTCTGGTCAGAAATAAATGCAGCTAAATTTAAAGTGACATTTGTATCTTTCTGCGGTGCCACTGAGAGATCCAGGTCCAAGGTGCTTCCTGGAAGATTAACATTTAGACTGAGGAAGGGTTTTATTTTTGGCAGCAGAAACTTGTGAACTTAAGATATGTAACAGAACTGCACCGATCAGTGAGTGCGACTGGTTAAGTAGGGACAATCTAAATTATCAATATCGCAGCAATACTGTGGGCTCATGAAACACCCCAACAAGCCTACAAAAAAACCATCTCCAGAACCTTCTGGATAACAGGGATTAGCCTGGTGCCATGCTTTATGCAAGTTGTGGCCTAGAGAACTGAAGCTGACAACAGACGACAGATGCCTAGTTTTCACATTTAAATTGAACTTACAGTCATTGTACAGTATTATAGCATAAAAAATAATAAACCCATCCTTAAATATTTCAGATCAGTCAAATAATTTTGTAAATAAAAATGGAATTCAAATTTGACAGTAAAATGTTCCTAGCTAGTTTATGGCCTGTGACATATAATGAAACACGACGATACACCAGGCCACATGGTTGCTAAAAGCTAAAAGGCCCGCCTCCTATGGCCAGATGTGTGTTCAGATTGGCCTGGCCCAGCAGTGCCCCACACCACATAGAGTGTAATGAGAGCTTGGGCCGCAGACAGAAATAGTGCATCCCAAAGGACTCCTCAACGTCGCCTGTCTGGCTTGCTTTGCCGTGCTGGGTGCTCTGGGCACCGGGCCCTATCTCCAACATGGCTGGGCTTCTCTGCAGAACCAAGCGAAAGAAACAAGGTAGGCAGGGCT
This sequence comes from Paramormyrops kingsleyae, assembly GCF_048594095.1. Taxonomy (NCBI): domain Eukaryota; kingdom Metazoa; phylum Chordata; class Actinopteri; order Osteoglossiformes; family Mormyridae; genus Paramormyrops; species Paramormyrops kingsleyae. The sequence goes on from NC_132799.1 coordinate 39,533,679, forward strand.
GTGTGTATGGCTCTCTAACCCTTCATTTCAGAGAGCTGCCACCAGTAACGGCCAGAGAGGACATTTCCCACTCACTGTATATCATAAAAATAAATTTAGAATTTGTTTGTCCAGCTCCAGTGTACGTTCCAGCTAGAGACAGGTTCACTTCCTCGATTAGTCTAGAAAACAGTGTGGTTATATGCGAATGGCCACATGACATGTTTGACTATTAATCCTTAATTTACAAACCACAATAATGTAATAAACTTGTCTTTGTTCTTGTGTTCATTAACCATCCTTCTCCTGATAGATATAAACGTGGGTCAATCAATTATTTGGGTGGTTTTCGGCTGTCAGCCCAGTACTCTGTGAGCATGTTACCAATTATAGATGAAACTGACTTTCTGATTATTTGTTTTGCTAATTTACTTTGGTGGACAATTAATCATTGCTTTCTTTAGTGTTATTTATTCTCCCAGGGTTTCTTTGCCTCATTTAGCTCCTCCTCTTCATAAGAAACATCAGGACTCATGAGGGCTAAGAGGAGAGTCCATTACCATCGAGGCAAAATGTGTCTGTATGCAGGTGGAAATAAAAAAATGATTTTGAGGATAAGCATTGTGTTTATATTAGTGCTGTCAAACAATTAAAATTTTTAATCAGATTAATCACAGGGTTGCTGTGGATTAATTTAGATTAATCACGATTAAATATCATTCATTTTTAATCTATATTAATCACAATTCATTTTGCATGAGCAAACAGACTCAAGAAAAAAGGGAATATATATGCACTTAACATGTTTATTGAACACGAGTCGGATGCATTCCATCTGCCACAGAAGTGCAATACCATGGACCCATATCAAAAAGTAATATTTTTTTCTTAGCCGAACAACTTGTCATATTTAAGGTACCTCAGTTTAAATGGTCTTTATCTGCGTTCACTTACAATTAGCCCGAACTACTGTAAATCCGACAAATAATCCGACTAATCATGAAATCCAATTCTAGCCCGGTTAATTGCCATTGTTAGCAATATCAGTTGATAACACATTACACGCCGTGCTTTATGTATAAAACTCCATAGCAACACATCCACAGATAAGTTGGACGGTATAGTGTCTGCGACCGATTTAATGAGCCACAAATGAGAAGTAGTGCTTAAACAGTATAAAACTACAACTTTCCCTTCTGTTGATAAAAGGCGCAGCCTTCTTGGATTCTGAACTTGGGATCCTCTGTGCTGCTTCGAGATATGGGAGTGCGCATGTTGTCACTTCCGACTTCAAAACTCGGAATCCGACTCGGAATACGAGTTCCCAAGGCAAATGGAACGCACCAAAACTGCCTGAAATGAGTTGACAGAGACATTTCAGGGATTTTGAGTCATTCTGCGCTGCAGATGGGTTAATTGCGTAATTTTTTTTAATGAGATTAATCACGATGATGGATTAATCCGCGTTAACCCGTTTATTTTGACAGCCCTAGTTTATATGTAAAATTAGATCAGTATTGACATATTTCAGTCTGGTGTTAGGGTACAGGATGGTGTGAGGTTACGTTATGCTGTTAGAGTGCAATGCAACATTAGGGTAAAATATGGTATTAAGGTACAATATGGGGTTAGGGCAGTGGTTCCCAAACTTTCTCTGCAAGGCCCCCCATTTCTAGATAGGAACATTATTGAGCCCCTCCATTCAAACTAAACAGGTTGAAGCACATGAAACTTGTATGAAGATTGTATCCCAGGAAGTTCCGAAGCGTTATCTGCTATTTCTCTCGAATATCACGTAAAGCAGTGAGAACTGGTTTTCAGTTAATTTACCTGGTAAAATAAAGTTTAAATAAATGACATAAATGCTCTAGTAGTACACGTAAGTTAGTGGTTTATTTATTGTTACTTACTGTAATGTTGCACTGCTTTATTTGTTTAATCGTCCAGTCTGTGAAGAGATTATTTGAGGGTGGCACATGCCCATGAGGCTATCCCATTGGTGCGCCCCTCCGCAATACCTCTGCGCCCCCCAGTTTGGGATCCACTGGGTTAGGGTAATGTGTAGCATTACAGCATTGGTCTTAAGGTTCGATGTGGGGTTTGGGGTAATGTGTAACATTACAGGACAGGTGCTAAGGTACAGTGTGCAGTTTTGGTAATGTATAACATTACCATACAGGTATTAAGGCACAGCATGGGGTTAGGGTAATGTGTAAGTACAGGATGGGTGTTAAGAGACAATGTGGGGTCTGGTGTAATGTGTAACATTACAGGACAAGTGTTAGGGTACAGTGTGGGCTTAGAGTAATGTGCCTCTGGTAGACCCCAGATTCGTGTGACTGTATGAGTTTCTTGGCACATCTCCCAAAGCTTTAAATTGTTAAGGAAAACATCTTCCTCCACTCTCTATCCTCCTCCCTTTGGTCCTGTACAGTGGATGAGCACCTGGAAGAAGGCAAACAGGCCATCAATGCCCCACTTCTGGCCCCAAGAGTGGATGCACTGCCTGATAACACACTGCTTGGTAATGCTCTTTCAGGTCACTCTTCTCTTGTAAAGGTCAGCATCCAGGAAGGGTCTGCTTTCAGTGTCAGTCATTTCTCTCTCAATCCACCAGAGGTCACTATTGGAACATTATACACAGTATAACCTTATCACTTCCCTTTATTGACAAATGAATTACTATTCTGTAGCTAACTAAGCAGATGTATTGTTATTCAATCTTGTTATACTACACTTTTTGTTAGATGAGGGATAGATGTTCACATGGAAAAAAATTAAGAATTGAGTATCAGTCAATCAGTGATTAAATACAAGAAACACATTTTATTATCCATCCATCCATCTTCTGCTGCTGATTATCCAGGGTCAGGTCATGGGGACAGCAATCTAAGCAGGGACATTTTATTATCCATAAATTAAAATTAAAAAAAGAAATATATATGTATGTATAAATATATTAAAGTGTGCCAATCGACAGTGTTGCCCTTCTCAGTGGTGAGTGTCTGTGCGTGTATTAGTGTGTCTATAATCAGCGTGTTTAGATGTTGCTCTTGCTTTGAACTCCCACTCAGATGATAACACAGAGAGGAGCATGCTGGATCCCAGCTCGAGGGAAAACCCCAAGTTTAAAGAACTGCAGAGGGTGAGTGTCAATGCAGCAGGAGGGTAACGGTCTGGAAGCCTCCATTACTCCCAGGATGGAGGGTGACCAGGGTTCTAACTGTACCCAGCTGCTGATTGACTGGATTAACAATGAATTGGTGGAGGAGAGGATCATTGTTAAGGACCTGGAAGAAGACCTGTATGATGGGCAGGTGCTACAGAAGCTGTTTGGTAAGTGCTAAATTAATAGGAGATCCACTGTGACTTCTACCATAATTTCTGCCACGACTCCTGCTGGAACATTCTTATCTGTTTTGTGTAGATTTATAGCAAACAGGCTACATTAACATCATCAAACTAGCATCTGTACTTACAAATTATTATGCTATGTTGTGTTTTAAGCAGTTAGATAATCAAGCATAATGTGCTGCGCAAGAAGTTTTTTTAATGTTTATTCTGCAGATGAACAGAAAAAAGTAGAAAAAAACTCCTGCAACATTTATGGACGCTTATATAATCTGTTATATATATATATATATATATATATATATATATATATATATATATATATATATATATATATATATATATATATTTTTTTTTTTCTTTACAGTGGAGCGTAATGGTGATGTTTGATAACAGAAGTCCTGGAGGGCCGGAGCCCTGTGTAGCTTAGTTCTTTCCCTGTTCCACCATAAATGATTCAGCTCAGGAGCTGTGTGGTAATTAGCACAAGGAATTGAATCAGGTGTGTTAAATGAGGGGAAACCCAAAAATGTGCAGGGCTCCGGCCCCCCAGGACTGGAGTTTGAGACCCCTGGGGTAGAATTTCCCATTTGACAATGCTTTCGGTTCGACCTTCGAAGAATGCAGCAGCCTACAAAAGCTACACCTTCGTAGACCACATTCTTCGAAGGATGCATCCCCTGAATTCGGACGTAGCCTAGATTAACCGTACTCTGACCCACCTTATCAAGCAAGCAAGCTCGGGCATGGTACAGAGAAATCACACTAGTCAAAGGAACTGAATTTTGGGGGGTCAAACGTGCTTGGGCACAGAACGGATCCTCTAGTGTGAGTACGCCCTTATTGTAGCTCCTGCTACAGCTCAAATTCAGACATTCCTGTTTGGTGACTCCTAACTGTAAATTCCATATAAGATGCAAACTTAACCTGTGTTTACAGATTAGTTGTTAACTAGATTATTGACCTGCCTTGTGGGGGCACATAAATTAGACCTCAATATCTTCCTGAATGTCACCCCCTGTGCAGAGAAGCTGTCCCGATGGATGCTGAACATGGCAGAGGTGACGCAGTCAGAGATTGGTCAGAAGCAGAAGCTGAAAATGGTTCTGGGAGCTGTGAACCAATTGCTGAGGCCCCATGGCTGGGACATCGATTGGAGTGTGGATTGTGGGTCTTCAGGGGACACTCAAGCTTTCACATTACAGCATTGATCAGCTGACCACACAACCTTACAGCCCTGGTCACCTGACTACATGGCTTTACAGCCCGGGCCACCTGACTGCATAGCCATAGCTCTGCTTGCTTGACCTCATAGCCATAGCTCTGACCACCTGACTATACAGCCATAGCCCTGATCACCTGACTGCATAGCCATAGCCCTGATCACTTGAATGCATGGCCATAGCTCTGCCTGCTTGACCTCATGGCCATAGCTCTGCCTGCTTGACCTCATGGCCATAGCTCTGCCTGCTTGACCTCATGGCCATAGCTCTGACCACCTGACCGCACAACTTTACAGCCTTGTAATTTAGAGCCTCATTCTGCACGAGAGACCCCAGTTCCTCCACAGGCAGCCTCGGCTCCTGATGGCTGGGCTTGTTCTCGCAGCAGCTGACCTCTCTGTTCACGCAGCTGTCCATTCCAAGAACCTGGTGGCTATCGTGTCCCTGTTGGTGGCCCTGGCCATGCACTTCCAGGCCCCCATCCGCCTGCCGGAGCACGTCTCCGTACAGATAGTGCTGGTCAAGGTGAGATGTCATCTCAACAACACTGGTTATCCAGAGAGACAGCAACACCTTAACGGAGGTTAATCACAGATATAGTGTCACCAACCTAGCTTTACTACAGATATAGCAGTACCCTAACACTGATTGACTGCAAATATAGTATCACCTTAACACAGATACAATGTCATGTAAACACCAGTTAACTGCAGATAAAAAAATCTTCTAAAAGGCTCCTAGTATAATGTATGCTTTATTTGAAACAGAAAAGAGATGGCATACTACAGACATCCCATGTGACCAAGGAGATAACTACTACCAATGAGTAAGTGCTCTGGCCAGTGCGAAAGACTTTTACTTGGTAGAACAGTCCTACCCAATTAGAAAGACTGTTACTGGGCACTAAAGCCCAAAGTTTACTAAGCCTTAAATTTCAGACGAATTACAAAGGCTGGCTCCCAGCATGTCGATGCCTAGACCCAGGTACTGTTAATGTTAAGTGTTCCTTTCAACATTGGTATGTGTTCAAGACTGTCAGTTAATTCTTGAAAAAAGCTTGCTTTAATACAGGCCAAAAATGCTGTCACAAACTTAAAGCCATTGTCTGATATCCATGCAATTCATTTTCTACCTTTGTTTTTCAGAATGATGCTGAGGAAATTTGGTAAGTAATTGGAACAGTTCAAGACAGAACATTCATATTTCCCATCTCCCTTTTCTATGTACTTGATCTCCTCTGAGCAATGCAATGTCACACATTTTTACTTTTCTTCCAGAAAGAGATGCATTTGACACTCTGCTTGATCATGCCCCTGACAAGCTCAACGTAGTTAAGATGGTAAAATTTCCTGAGTGTGAGCTGATTTAGCTGAGTTCTCTGTCCCCCCCCCTGCGTGTATACCTCCTTGATATCGAACACTGAGCTTTTGCTACGTCCTTAATGTCTGTGACTCTGCTTCCTGCCTGACAGTCTCTCATCACATTTGTGAATAAACACCTGAACAAACTCAACCTCGAGGTGACGGAGCTGGAGTCACAGGTGAGGCCCCATTCAGGTACTCAAATGGAGCTCCTGTGGGCTGAATGAAATTGTGAACCGCTTAGCATTCAGTAACCTAGGCAACCACGCTTCTGTGATGACCCATTCCTTTCCTCCTAACCTATGTCTCTCTGTGTTCAGTTTGCAGATGGGGTCTACCTGGTGCTGCTGATGGGTCTACTGGAGGGGTACTTTGTGCCCCTGTACAACTTCTATCTCACACCAGAGAACTTTGAACAGAAGGTAGGCACTATTCATGGCCGGGTGGTTGTGCTAATACAGATTTAGTGCCTTATCCACACAGTGTTACAGTGTGGTGAACCAGCAGGTGGTGCTCTGACACTTCACTATTCCATGGGTTTCCGACAGGTGCACAACGTGGCCTTTGCCTTTGAGCTGATGCAGGATGCAGGACTCAAGAAGCCCAAATCTCGCCCTGAAGGTACTGATGTTTCTCTATGAATGGAATTTAACATAAAAAATACAATATATTTTTATTCCTTGTGTGGACCCTATGATATTATATTCATGATAAAACTGGATATTAAATATGGGTAAGTACATTAAAAAGCACAAATCCTCCAAAAGATTTAAAATAAAATAGTATATTATTGTTAAAACTGTAACACTGATATGAAATCAAATGAAACATTTAAAATATCCCTAAAGATGTCATACGTTCATTTGTAGATGTTCATCCATCCATATTCTAACAGCTTATCTTGGCCACGGTTGTAGAGATGAACTGCAAGTTTCATAATTTGGTATTTGTTTTTCTTGTGAAAATGTAGTACTTATTTTGGTCATTTTGTAATTAACAAGTCGTGCATTTCTGAATTTAGTAATTATAATATTTTATTGATTACACCCCAAACTTTAAAAAATAAGCCTTTATGAAGGCCTGTGAGTTCAGTTATTACCATAAAAAAGCAGCTGTTTCCATCAGTTTGGGTAAAATGCACTTTAAGTCAGAGAGCTGCAAAGTCCTCAGGCTTCCGAGTCTCTAATTTATACCAGAAGCAAAAGTAAGGTGATGTTTTACTGAAATTATGGCTTCAATAAAAAGCCAACATTCCCTGCTACAGATTCCTTTGTGATATGTAGGCTTACATAAACATGTACTGATTCAACTGAGAAACTATCACATCATTATAAATGTAAATATGATCCAACGTATGTTTTGTATGTTGAATCTGTGTTTTGAATGTACACATTTCAGATGTTGTCAACATAATCTTGAAGTCCACTCTGAGGGTCCTCTACAACCTGTTCACCAACTACAGACACACAGAGTAAGCATGAGCTATTAGCACCCCACCCCCCTCCATAAAAGGCTTATCACCCCTGTCACATGATGGCCCATCCTGGGGTGCCACGCATTATAATACTGTCAGTCTCTGTCAGGCTTTTTACGGAACTGCAGAAATGATGCTTCTATAGCCAATGAGATGCATAATCTCCTCCTACTGTGGGCAACACCCACTCTCTCAGTGCTGGTGTAGACAGTGACAAATGATCAGTCACAATGGGGGGAAAAGGTAAAATCCATTTAGCCTGGATGACATGGGGGACTTTGGAAAAAAAAAACTGCTAAAAATTATTTGAATAGTGGTTGGGCTTTCAGCACCTGCTTCACAATCATGAATTTGTATACTTAAATTATTAAGCAACCTGCCTAGGAGAGAAATGCAGAAAAAAGGCTTAAATTAAGAGGTTTGTTGCCATTCAGCTTAGAAGCATTAAAAATCCAGAGTGTCTTAAGAATAGAGTAATATTAATAAGTTTACTTAAGCATATTGAAGACTTTTTTCACTGTTGAGCTGTGAACAATCAAACCTGGTCTGAGTGGGGTTTTGAACTTAATGTCTAAGCTGCTCTTAGTGTATATACACTGTACTGTACACCCTTTTATAGGCTTCCTATATTGCAGGAATAGCTAACTGCAAATGTTTCTGAAGGCTTTGTTATTGGGGGAGTGTCAGTTTTACAAAAGTAATGCACTGCTACATGTGTCCCACTTTCGCACTGTTGCACTTGTTTCCAAGATTGTGTCAAATGTCACAGTAGTGAGGTGGATGTGGTTTCTGAATGTTTTTTGTTCTTATCACCACTGTTGAATCATTTAGGTTTTAACATTGAGTGACAGTTGCAGGTAATGTGGTCTGGTTATTAAGTGGATTTTAAAAGGTGTAATACGTCCTCTGTAGACCTGAAAGTCATTTGTAACCTATGATTTGAACTGAAAAGCATAAATTCACGATCATCATGGGTCTGGTCCTTCTCTGTGTGAACGTTCTTCCAGTTACCATGGCTACCCCCTTTTCCCACCTCCCGCCATCTCCCCTGTGTCAAAGGAGGGTATTTTCTACTATGTTTATGTGCAGAAAGGGTGCATGCTGTGCATTGTCTCTCTCACAAACCCCCAGAGTACAAGAACAAGAGACCATCGCTGCACCTTTTCACACATGCTGCTTTTTACACATAAGAAATCAATGTAGCTCCCTTCACTCACAATGGCATCAAGGGAAGATTCTCTGGATGGGGTGTAGGCACTTTTTTATTCCTGTTCTTATCCTTGAACTTCTCTAATTTGGCCTGAAGTACATGAACTTAGACAACAAAAAAGTCATTCAGCCATCCCTACTGGACTGACCTTTAATCCAAGTGTCCACTTAAGGTCCTGTTGTTGTCTTCATAGATGTGTCTTTGACCTCTGTGTGAAGTAGCACTTGTTCAGATACTTGGTTCCGTTCCTTTTCTTCTTAGTTAGATTCTTTCTTTTTACCCAATAGAAGGACATCCTTTCTCAGTGCTGGAGCCCAGAGAGTGCATCTGTGCTCCACATCAGCAATAATCCACCTGCTAGACCTGAAGATATTAGTCTGAATAAGTTATTTCAGAACTGGGTAATACCCACAGTGTCCACAGGATGCATGTTGGTTATTCTCTGAGACATCCCCAAAACTAACATGACACCCACAAGACACCCAGAAAAGAACATGATAATACTGACATGACACCCACAGACCATCCTTATGACACCTGTATGGTAGTAACTGAAAAGACTTCCATATTCTGGAAATGTTTATCCAATACATGGTCACAGAGAACCTGGAGCCTATCCCAGGAAGTAGAGGGAACAAGGTCGGGGAATACTCTGGACAGGATATCAAATGTTCATCTATTCAGCTTGCTTAATTATTTATCCAACCCAGCATTTCAGCAAGTCAGGAGCCTATTGCAGGAAACACAAGACACAAGATACAAGGTGCAGGGTGCTGTGAGGAAGATGCCCGTCCAGCTGAGCTGGACTGAGCTGTAGGATAGGGGTCTCATTAAACATCTGAGAGGGGTGACACGATGGTGCAGTGGCTAGCACTATTGTCTCCCACCTCTGGGACCTGGGTTCATGTTTGCTTGGGTTCCATGTGTGCGGAGTTTGCATGTTCACCCCATGTTGTTGTAGGTTTCCTCCAGCTACTCTGGTTTCCCCTCACAGTTCAAAAACATCCTGAGGCTAATTGGAGTTACCAAATTGCCCATACTGTGTGAGTGTGCCCTGCAATGGGTTGGTGCCCCATCCTCGGTTGTTCCTCACCTTACACCCATAGCCTCTGGGAAAGGCTTTGGACCCCCTGTGACCCAGAAGAGGGTAAGGAATTGAATGTATGGATGGATGAAGGGATAGATAAATACAAAAGTTATTGGTTGCACCATTAAGATTTTGATCATGATGGTGACAACATCCATGTCACTCTCTTGCATAAAGACAAAACATTTGAATATCTTTAAACTAAAGGTATGGTATCTGTGTTCCAAAGCCAGGTATTGATCATAAGGAAGATATTTGATGGTATATTGACTAGGATAACTGTGTTTCCTGAAAACTTAAGAGTTGGCATTTCAAAATAGCCATGTAGACAGGTTTTGTATTTGATTTTATTGGTATCATGAATTGTACTCTTGATTCACCTATGGCTGCTATGCTCTGATGATTCTGTCACTGAGAAGCTTAGCCAGCCCCTACAAATGAATAGAAGGGTATTGTTGAACCTGCAGTTTACAATGTGGGGCTGGGTGGTGCTCAGATAGGACATTTGTTTACAATATTTCATGATAATTCTACTGATCCTGTCCAGGGAATACTCCTGGTTTCTGCTCCACGCTACCTGGAAAAGGCTCCAAACTCACCATGACCCTGTATTAGATAAGCAGTATGACAAATGGATGGATGTACTACTGTTGTCAAGGTTGCAGGCGGTTCGGGCACGGGGCATGGTGCACAAAGAAGGGGCGGACGACCCACTTGCGGCTCCAGCAAACAAAACAGGGTTTATTAAACTAAAACAAGAAAACACTATAAACACAAACAAAACCAAAAAGACCACAAGGGGTCAAAAACTAAAAAGGGATTAATAAACAAAAACCAGATAGACATCTAACATCAACCATGAAACACAATCCACTATAGCACAGAACAACTAACTACAGACACAATCATAAACATAGACACGACGCGATGAACCAGCGGGGAACAGAACAAAGGCAGGAACTAATATACTACAGGGGTAATGACTAACACAGGGCAGGTGAGGCTGATTAACAAAGACTAGGGAAACAGGACACAGGTGAAACCTATTAACTCAAAGACACTAACAATCAGGGAAACTAAGAATTAATCAAGGAAACAGAAACCAACACTAGGGAATAAAACAGGTAAAGACACAAGCAGGGGCACAAGGGACAAAACCAAAACCAACTACAAAATCAGACACAAGAACTAAAGAAACTCAAATGAAACACTAGGGAGCAAAATACAAAAACAGAGGAGGCGGGATTCGAACTCACAACAAGAGGGAACTCAGGACCGAGGGGCAAACAGACAGCACATGCTTAATACATTGAGCCACAAGACCAGACAAGAGACAGGGGAGAAACAAGGACTGACGTATGGACGGGATGACCAGCACCACCTGCTGGTCAAACGTGGAAGGGGCACGGAAGGACCACAGCGGGAGGCCGACCCTGACAACTGTCCCCTCCGGTTAGTATGGAAACTGGCTCTCCTATAACAGCCAGGCTCTCCTCAAAAAGCGAGCCATTTCTTGACAAAGATCTTGCTTTTGCAAACAAACCAAAAATCTAACCAGTAATTCAGGGAGTGTTGCCTGTTAGAGGTTACCTACAGTACATCCACAAACACTATTATACAGTGGTACCTCAGTTCTCAAACTCATTAGAATTCAAATTTCATAAAAGTCAAACCAACCAGTTCGAAAAAAAATTACCTAGAACTCGATCTGAATCTCAGAAGTCGAACCGTGAACGCTGACCTAAGATAACTTGTATGCGCAGGGAAATGAGTCACGCGGCACGTCTCTCAATGGAAACAAAGGGTAACGCTTCAGTCTCAGCCTCGCATTTGCTGTGATAGCATCGTTTGTTGGTCATAGTGTTTTTTTTTTTTATTAAAAATACTGTATCAGGTAATACACTGTACTTTATATCATTTTGGTAGCCATTGCTCACCAAAAAGTTACACAAAAGTTGTACAAATGTTACAACCTAAAAGTTTGCGATTTACGAACAAATTAATGAATACAGAGTAATAATAAAAATAAACAATGGACCGCATGGCATAGTCTGGTGTTGGTACAGTTTTCGGGCATGGCTTGGGGTTGTCACGAACTGCCGAGCCGGGACCGGGAAAGCAGGGACAGGATTCAAGCGATTGGGAAACATGGGGTTTAATTGAGAACAGGCAGAACAAGACAATGACGTTACAATGACCGAACTGGGGAAACAAACTGAAACGCAGACTAAATACAGAGGACTAATGACAACAACCAGAAACAGCTGATCACACAGGGATTCCACACGAGGTTAATGAGGGGACGTGGCACACGGAAGGAGCAGACGATCGGGGCAGGACTGGGGTAGTGTTGGGGTACATTTTTTATCATTTTGGAAGCCATTAAGAAAAAAATGCTCTTCTTGTTTTATCCTGTTCATTTTGTGTTTAAATGCTAAAAAAAAAACATATTTAGGTGTAATTTTATGGGTCCAGGAACCAATTAATTGGTTTTCTATTATTCCTTATTTGGAAAATTTGATCAGAATTCCAAGTTTTTAGGATTCAAACCCGAGTTCTGAACAGTTTAAGTTCGAGTTCTGAGGTACCACTGTACTATTTTTTGTGTTTTTAACACACAAAATGGCTCTCTAATATGTTATACTGCTGGAAATTTATGTCACTGGTGGGAATGAGGACAGCCAAAGTGACAACTTTTTGATCTGTTAAAGAAATACTACAGTATATAACCTGTGGGGCCCTGGGGAGCCATTTTACCCAAGGGGCACAATATTAACAGTTATTATTTCTAACAGCATTGTGTCACCAGTAATGGCAAACTGGATCATTGACCAGTTCAATTCAATTTTATTTGTTTAACGCATTTTCACAACATTTCATTGTCTCAAAGCTCTTTACACTGTCCCTGCCCAAAGCCCCCAGAGATCAATTCAGAGGTAAAAGATGCAAGGAAAAACCCCCTAGAAGGAAGAAACCTTGGGAGGAACCAGACTCAAAAGGGGGAGCCCATCCTTCAGGGGCCAGCAGAGGAAGTTAAATGAACAAAATGACAAAATCCAAATTTATGTAGTCCAAATTTTAAGATTTGAGTCTAAATGTTTAAAGCAGGCAGGAAATGGTGATAGTGACCAATATGCGGGGTATTTCATCTTCAGACTTCCAGAGCCTTAGTGTGACCACAGTACTTGAAACTGCAGTACTTGCCCAGTACTAGAAATAGTAAAGCCTGAAGGTCATGTACTCGAGTCAGGAATAGCTATATCAGCTGAATGGATCAACTGAGCCCTCAACCTGTTTAATAACTAACAATGTGTTAATGGTCTCAACTAGTGAGTGAATCAAGTTTCCTGGCCACATTGTCTAAACATTTTTGGATATATATGCTGTACCAAGGGCATAGGTTTGGTTTCAGCAAGGGTAGGTACCAAATCAGCCCCAAACTCAGTGCCATCTAAACACATGTGGTACTCCCACAATAGTGGTAGTGACATGCCCCTACCATTCATATCCCAATCTGCGGTCTTCTGCTGTACATATGGAAAGATTCACAAATTTTAAGAATACTGCTAGCAGAGAACATGAAGCATAAGGAAATGATACAGCATTAAATGGTGGCAAGATCTGGGGTCCTTGTCAGTTATATTTACCTTATCTGGGTGAATTATGGTGTGAAAAAAAGGTTGTAAGTTTGGCAAACTTTTCGAATGAAAAGTAGGATTTGTTTTTAAAATGAATACTATATGAGTTGCTTCCCAACAGCTTGTCTAAAGACCGTCCGTTGGGCCCCTTCAGGAAACTGAACAAGACAACTTACAGGACACCCACTAGCACTTTATAAGTTACCTACCTGACCTCCTCAATGACAGAATAGGGACGGGACAGAGGTAGCCACCTGCAGTTTTGCAGGGGAAACACAGGTCACTGCTCTTCAGCTGTTGTTTCACACACTCTGCTGCTCAGCCAACATTCCTCCTGACATCCATGAATGAATGTGTTTGACATTGCATAGCTAATCCATTTACAACCTAATTTATCAGGGATTTGGGCATTTTGAACAGTACAAAACTACAGGGCAAGCATGAGAGGGTTTATACTGAAAATCTTTGTGGTTTTATAATTTAATCGAACAAGCCATGCATTAAAGCTGTATTTAAATTATACTCGTTACAGTGTTTGCTGTAAAAGTGTATGTTATCATGTGATATCTTTCAGTATCCCAAAATCAAAGGTAAATATATCATCCAAAAATATATCATCCACCTTAAAAAAGCATTGCTAAACCACTCAAAGGCTCAACAAGTAAAAAAAAAAAACACAGTAAAAAGATGTGATATCTGTCTGAATAACTTGTCACACTGGCTATTTAGGTGCCATTTTTGATCCACACCTTTCACAAATGTGTTCAGAGATGATATTTCCCTAGTCATAAATATAAATACGTCCTTTCCCCATGGGATCTTGAAAAAGCTTTACGTTCATATGTATTTTAGCTGTTATGTTACTTTCAGCTGTTATGCAGCCCAAAGACTTACAGAAATTTATAAAAAATACTTCTTTCTCTTGGCTCTCTCCCCATATGATTCAACCATCCTTTTCTGACACACACTAGGATTGTCGGTTACATATCTTTCCAATAACCAAAAATAACAAAACAAACCTCTTCTCAGAATAGAAAACAAATCCAGGTGACACTGGTATGGGAGGCAGGTGTTGGGGTCTGTGTGTGATAAGAGACAAATGTAAGCCTGTCTTATTTTATCAGATTAAAAACTTCACCCTGCCCCCCACCTACTGTATAGTATGGAGCTTTGGTGTTCAGATCACCATTAACTGGTATACTTTAAACTGGAATATTTTAAAACAGGGGTAGGCAATCCTGATGATGGAGTGCCAGTACTCAGTTTTCTGTCCTACCTGGTCTCTGATAAACCACACCTGATCTCAGGTAGATAGTAACTCATCAGGTAGGATAGAAAAATTGCTGGAGACTGGCACTCCAGGATCTGGGTTGCCTACTCCTGCTTTAACAGATTTACTACTGATGGTGCACTCTTTTACCTTCAATGCCCATCTCTTTTCTTGTTGAACCGTGCTCCAGACAAGGCTATCAAGACCAGAGGAACTATATAGATCCTGTTCTTGTGTCTTGACCAAACGAATGAGGAAACAGAACTGACATATCAATACACATGTAATTATCTGAGACAAATACAGAATAATTTTTTTTTACTGGTACAACATATCCTGGTTGCATTCCTACATTGATCTGTGGGGGGTTTCAGTTTTTTTCTCCCACCTTCCTGAGAATTTCAATATATTAAGAAGTACTCCTGGTTTACTAAACACTCTAGGATGAGTAGCTACTATAAAATGTAGGAATGTTTTGATAATGCACTCGTAACATTAATCTAGATGGCACTAATCTAACTACTACAGCAAAGTCAACAGTGTATGTTTGAAAAATGGGAATAGCACGTTAAATGTGAATCCTATGAGCTTAATCCATAAAAGGAAATGGACCGGAAAGGAGTCTTTGGATTTGTGAGACTATTCTTGTCACTGTCTCATTATATTTTATGACTGTCTGCCATGGAAGGACAAGCATAACAAGTGTGCCCTCTTTGATCATAAAAAACACAATGCAGCCTGACAGTTGAGATCACCTTTGTTTAATATGAAAGTTGAAGCTGGTACCTGGTAATATATGGTCTGGAAGAGCAGGGTATACCATGGAGAAAGCAAGCAACAAGCCAACTCAAAGCTTTCCCTTAGTTCCTTATGTTCAGATGGAATACTGAATAGTCTAACTGGATCAGTCAATGTGTTCATTTATTAACCATGTCAGCTAATGACACTCTTAATTAGTTGAGTTAACAAGGTTGTCGATACTTTGTGAAAGCAAAGATAATATTTGTGCATCAGTGGAAAAAGTGATGCCGTTCAATCTGTGGAATCAAACTTACATGAAGGATATTGTGTTTCCATAGAACAACATGATGAA
The DNA here is from genome assembly GCF_048594095.1 of Paramormyrops kingsleyae. Taxonomy (NCBI): domain Eukaryota; kingdom Metazoa; phylum Chordata; class Actinopteri; order Osteoglossiformes; family Mormyridae; genus Paramormyrops; species Paramormyrops kingsleyae. The sequence continues at coordinate 39,549,365 of NC_132799.1, forward strand.
TGATTAACAGTCACTGTATAGTCAAATTAAACAGCGTGAAGCTAAATTCTGTTTGACAATGAAACATTGAAGCAATATTTTTGCATATATACATACACAAACACTCGCAAGCATTTCAATAACACATGGATTCTGTGGTAGCAAAACAAGGGTTACCAGAAAAGAATGAAAATCTTGAGCATATTGGAATGATTCAAAAAGAATAGGTCAGGTGATGAAAAGCAGTCCATGCATATGGATAGTGATGCACCGATACCGGGAATTGGGCTGATCCTGTGCTTATATACTCATACTCGTAAAAATTGTTGGATACCAAGAACAGATAATTAATTGCAACATTACGCTAAAACTCAAAATTGCGACATTCTGTCAGACTGTAAGGTCTGTTCTGCTAAATTGCCAAGAGAAGAAAGAGACAGCATGTCATTTAACACAATTTGATCAAACATCTAAAGACATATCATAGTACAGAGTACACAGAGTTTGCTAATGCTTGCAGAGAAAGACCGCAACAACAAACTTTAGCACAAATAATAGAGGAGAGAGAAATTGAAACGGAAGCGTTATTTATATCTAACATTAAGTAACTAAATTTAGTTAATGTTAGATATAAATAGTGTTTCAGTTTCAGCTACCTATATGTCTACACCTAGTTGTACGCTTTCTTTGTTCCTATTAAAAAAAAAAAAGAACACTACCAAACGGATCAATCACAGTTCTCGTGGGCTGAGGAAAAAAAAATCAATTTCTCTCAATGTCAAATATAGACTCATGAAAGCTTATAATAAACTGCCAAAAATGAGCCACCGAGATGCAGCAGCAAAACTACAATAAGCTACATTTTCTCTACAGTAGGCTAATGTATTATAGCATATTTGAATTATACACTATTCAGTAATTTAATTTATAGAGTACAAACGCTACTCTACTTACGACTGAGATACATCCCAAACGGCCGTTCGTAACTTGGAGTCGTTATTCAACACCATTTTAAGGGTGTACGCAAGTACAAAGAAATAGGGAGCTGGGAGCATGCACGCTACGCTGCTGCGTGGCGGGAGTAGCGGACAGAAGTCGTACTCAGAAAAAAAAAATGATGTTGCAGACAGGAAACGGGAGCCCAAAGAACACAATTTGGACTTACAGTCCTCTTTGTTCGTATGTCTGAAAGTTCGTTAGTTGAAAGTTCGTAAGTAGAGGAGCGTCTGTACTGTGATTTGAAAAGAGTTTGGAACAACTGTACTGTATTTTGAAAGAGCCAATAAAATTCAGTAAATAGCGACTTTCCGTTTTATTACCTTATAGTCATGTAATAAATGTACAAATGTTAATTCAATGGTAATCTGTCTGAGACAAAGAAAAAAAAGATCATCCAGTTAAAGTGATCAATTTCACCAAGACAGACGTGATCACTACAAGCGGGTCCCACTATATTATTTATATATATATATATATATATATATATATATATATATATATATATATATATATATATATATATATATATATATATATATATATATATATATATATATATATGTATGATCTTCCTCACCCTCCACGGGTGGTCTCGTCCTTTTTCAAGCTTGGGTCCTCTACCAGAGGCCTGGGAGCTTGAGGGTTCTGCGCAGTATCTTAGCTGTTCCTAGTACTGCACTTTTCTGGAGTGAGATGTCTGATGTTTTTCCTGGGATCTGCTTTAGCCACTCCTCCAGTTTGGGGGTTACTGCCCCGAGTGGTGTGGTAGATCTTGGCCTCTGTTGCTCTGGTGTTCAGGGCCTGCTCCTGTGCAGCCATGATGAGTGCCTCTGTGCTATCCCTCAGACCAGCTCGTTCTAGCCATTGGTAGGATTTCTTGATATCAGCCACTTCAGTTATCTGTCGATGGTACATTCCATGTAAGGGTGCCGTTTGTGGATATTGGAACACTGAGCTACTAATTGTTTGGCAGTTAGTGTTGAGTGCGGGATTCGGCGTAACCATTCTTCCCGCATTCTCTGCATGTAACCCCTCTGACTAGGGTTACTGGAGTAGTAGCATTCCAACAGCTCCAGGTTCTCGCATCTCGTCCATTTCAACAATGGCCACCTTGGTTACTGTAGATTGTTTAGAGAATTCAGCAGAGATGGAGACAGTATTTGAGTTCCAAAAAGTGGATTAATCCAGCCCAATGTTAACACATGTACACCCCACATTTCACTATAAACAATTCCAAATCGATAGAAATTAGAAATTGACAGAAACTACACTGCTCAAAAAAATTAAAGGAACACTTTGAAAACACATCAGATCTCAATGGGGAAAAAAAATCATGTTGTTATCTATAATGATATGGACTGGGTAATGTGTTGGGAACAAAAGCATGCCACATCATTTGATACCAATGAAACTGATCTACCTACAGAGGGCTGGATTCAAAGACACCCCAAAAATCAAAGCAAAAAAATGATGCGGCAGGTTACTATTTTGCAGGAATTTCACAGCAGCAACTTAAAACTGTACTGAGTAGTTTGTATGGCCCCCACGTGCTTGTATGCATGCCTGACAATGTCGCAGCATGCTCCTAATGAGACAACGGGTGGTATCCTGGGGGATCTCCTCCCAGATATGGACCAGGGCATCACTGAGCTCCTGCACAGTCTGAGGTGCAATCTGGTGACATCAGATGGACTGAAACATAATCTCCCAGAGCTGTTCTACTGGATTTAGGTCAGGCGAGCGTGGGGGCCATTCAATGGTATAAAGTCCTCCATCCTCCAGGAACTGCCTGCATACGCACACTACATGAGGCCAGGCATTGTCGTGCACCAGGAGGAACCCAGGACCCATTGCACCAGCATAGAGTCTGACAGCATAGGGTCCCCATACCTAATGGCAATCAAGGCGCCGTTGTCTAGTCTGTATCGGTCTGTGCATCCCTCCATAGATATGCCTCCCCAGACCATCACTGATTCACCACCAAACCGCTCATGCTGAACAATGTTTCAAGGAGCATAACGTTCTCCATGGCTTCTCCAGACCCTTTCACATCTAGCACATGTGCTCAGGGTGAACCTGCTTGCATCTGTGAAAAGCACAGGGTACCAGTGGCAGACTTGCCAGTTCTGGTATTTTATGGCAAATGGAAATTGAGCTCCATGGTGCCGGGCAATGAGCACAGGGCCCACTACAGGACGGCGGGCTCTCAGGCCACCCTCATAAATTCTCTGTTTGGTCAGAGACATTCATACCAGTGGCCTGCTGGAGGTCATTTTGTAGGGCTCTGGCAGTGCTCATCTTGCTTCTCCTGGTCCTGCTGATGGGTTAAAGACCTTCTACAGCCCTGTCCAACTCTCCTAGAGTAACTGCCTGGAATAGAGTTGGACTATCTGTGCAACCTCTGTAGGGTCCAGGTATTGCCTCATGCTACCAGTAGTGACACTGACTGTAGCCAAATGCAAACTAGTGAAAGATGAGTCAGAAAAGATGGCCTGTTAAATCATTCCTGTTTTGGGGGTTGTTTCATTGTTGACCCTCTAGTGCACCTGTTGTTAATTTTATTAACACCAAATCAGCTGAAACTGATTAAAACCCCCCTCTGCTACTTAACTGACCAGATCAATATCCCAGAAGTTTAATTGACTTTATGTTATACTCTGATTAAAAAGTGTTCCTTTAAATGGGATTGCACTTGTCTTAGCTTCTCTTTTTAAAAGCAGCTAAGACATTATGTTAGCTTATAGATTTATAATGCAATTACTAGAAGGTGCTGACAAGAGTTCACCCTTCTCTGAAAAAAGATACAACATTTTAGCTAGATCAACTCCCTGAGACAAAAGGAGATTTTCTGTTCTGTTTCCTCAGTGGAAAGAGAAAAAAAAGAAATGAGTTATTGCATTGACATTTGTTGTATTTTCCTTTGCCCGTGATAGCATTATAAAGGAACACAAAGGGCAGACTATTACCTTTGGTATATACACCACAGTCCACACTGGTGTAATGGTTTTTTTGACAATTCAGCTGAAACCTGAGGTCTCTGTAATCCAGAGAGATGAGCTTGTGTTTGGCCCGTCAGTCACTTGATATGAGGTGCTGCCCTGTGCTTGACGGTACAAGACTTTATGGTGACCTGGTGTGATTTCCCAAAAAATGGGAGAATAGATCATCCAGATTCCTTAGAGGCCTCAGTCCCCTTTTCCCCCCCCCCACTACGACGCCACTGCTCATGAGTATCACCGTGCTTTGCTCTGTCTTGGCCCAAAGTGCTGCACATCCCTCATCACTCTCACTTTGATGTCAAATTACAAACTTAACAAAAATCTGACATATTCACAATATACATTAAAATAAAGAAGAGTGTAATGGCAAAACAAATATATAAGAAATAATTTATTTGCCATGAATTAAGTTTATGATATTTGAAGAAATGTGTGTTTCCTACCCCTAGACCCCAGAGGGTTAAGGGGCTGGATCTTGGTTTCTATCCAGGACACTCAGATAAAAGGACAAAACATTATCTGCAAATAATTTAATGCAAACCAATAAGACCAAAATATCCTGATATCCATGTTTTTTTTTTTAAGAACATGCGTTTCACAGTCAATGGAGGAAATTAGGGAACTGCTATGACAAGGACATGGTTAATGAGCAATCTACACACAATGTCACCTGCAGTCATCAACATTCAGTCCCCTCATTTCCTCCTACCCCATGGCCAAGAACTCACTCCATTAAAAAGTCTAGTATTTACTGATAAGACTGCTTACAGCACACTCTAACTGCAGTAAATGCAAAAGTGAATTGTCTTAGTACTCCAGCAGCCTATCACAAGAAGCACAGGACATGAGGTGGGGACCATGCCCTGGAAGAGATGCCCAGACAGTCAGACGTAAGGAGCACACACTAATTACTGTGCACTGCCACACCCATCAAGGATGAGAACCTGAGTGTAGCCATGCAGCAGGCAATATCTCAGCACCACACTAGTCCAAATGGAAATGGGAGCCCAATGAACACAATTTGGACTTGCAGTCCTCTTCGTTCATACTGTATGTCTGAAAGTTCATAAGTTGAAAGTTCGTAAGTAGAGGAGCGTCTGTATTTCCTTTAAGGATACCCATTTGAATTAAATTCCCATATTCCATACTGCCCATCGATTTTATTCTGTTTTGTTCTGTTATTCTATGTTGGTTTTATGTTAAGTGTAATGTCTGTCTTGTGTTAGTTGTAGTGTTATAAATAAATGCATGCCTTTTATACATTTTTACTCTTCGCTGAATGATTGCTCATAATTAAGTCACTTGGTTGGTGAAAAATCACTAATAAGATTCTTAAGTCGCAAGCTTGCCCTAAAGTATCGCGAGACTCTCCACGGTCATGAGCAGAGTTTTGCTACAGAGTTGCTACATAACTGATGAGAGCTACGTTCACAGGACAAATGTTCTAACCCAGGTTAAGTAGCTATACTGTGATTAATCCAGTATAACTGGATTCTAGGGATGCACCGATTGCAATTTTCTTGGCCGATTCTGATTACCAATTTTTTTGGTATGTGCGATCGGCCGATACCAATTTTTACGATACAGATTTTTGCCCTAAGAACAGCAAATACATACAAAAATGTCATGCCCCGATCGTCTGCTCCTCTCGCGTGCCACGCCCCCTCATCAACCCCATGTGGATTCCCCGTGTTTACCAGCTGTTCCCGATCGTTGTCAATTAGTCCATTTTATTTAGTCTGCGTTTCCGTTTGTTTCCCCAGTCCGGTCATTGTTATGTCAGCCCTAGTGTTGCTACGTTCATTAAACACCATGTTTGCTCAAACGCCTGGCTTCCAGCACCTTTACTGCGCTCCGTGCGTTGCTGTGCAGGACAAAAATCACATTTTCTTCACCTCAAAACTTTATTTTCAAAATAAACTCTTATTAAGCTTTACAAATTTAAATAAATAAAACCCCAACTACACATTAATATATTCTTTAAAATAATAATAGGTGCAGCAAGTAAACATTTGTGACATGACACTAGATTTAACAACTCCGGAAGCTCGACGTCCGAAAAATAATGCCTACTCGGTACTCTATATTTTGGGCTGAGGTAATTTATCAGATTTCTGAAGCCTCTATCCTCAACTACAGAAAATGGCTGGTCATCCAGTGCCATGAATTCCATAATTTTCCTCGTAATTTCTTTGTTCTTTTCACTGCTTATACCATTGAAAGATAGCACAGACTGCTGGCTTTGCTAGCAGCTTTCGCTTTGCTAGCTTGTTCAAACTGAGCGTGTTCATTGGGGTGATGTGCTTTTAAATGTCTGATTAAATTTGTTGTGTTAAATGGCTTTGTATTGGTTCCCCCACGGTGTACCTGGTCCTTACACTTGCTATAGATAGCTAATTTTGCGTCTGCTTGGCTCATGCTGAAGAATTTCCAAATTACGGACATTTTCGCATGTCTGAAAGTGCGGGCGACTGCGCATGTGATTTATTGTGCATGCACAAGATCGGTTTGTAATCGAAAATACGTGAGACTGATTGGCCAAACACCGATCAGGCCAATCAGGCTGAAAATCGGCCCATTCCGATCACTGGCCGGTCAATCATTTTGGATTCCATCCAAATTCTGGAGTAACTTAATATTTGGCACTTCCATAACATTGCTTATTGGAGAAACAAACCATTCAAGCATAATAATTAATATTAATTAATAATCAATTAATCATTAATTTTCCTACATATTGGTGGAGACACATTATTTGAGCTAATTTTTCCTACACCCTCACACCTCCACACTTGGGTGTCTCAATCCTGCTTCTGCTGTATCCATTGTCATGGATCCGGGCGGCTCGGGTGCGAGAACGAGGCATGGTGCACAACAAAGGGTGGACGACCCACTGGCGGCTTCCAGGAACAAAAATGGGGTTTATTAAATAAAACAGAAAACACAACAAAACCAAAAGGACCACATGGGGTCAAAAAACTAAAGGGGATAAATAAAGACTACAAATTACAAATAAACATAAACTGGGCAGGGAAACATAATACAGATCCAATCACAATCACAATCACAATCACAATCACAATCACAATCACAATCACAATCACAATCACAATCACAATCAACAACAGCACACACACGCACAATGAATGGGGAACTGAACAGAAGCAGGAACTAAAATACTAAGGGGTAACAAGACTAACACAGGACAGGTGAGGCTAATTAAGAAAGACCAGGGGGGTATTCCAGAAAGCTTGGTTAACTTACCATTTGGTAAATCTTAACCTCTGGGTTGATATACCCCAAACCCGCATACCATGAGTATGTCGGTTCCAAAACACCTGAGAAGAGTAAGTTCAATCAACCTCCTATTGGTTACCCAGAGTTAATGCGCGTGCACCGTGCATACATAAAGACGTTTTCAATTGATCGCCGATTTCACGAGTCAGAATGGAAAATCAAAGTGAAAAAAAGAGAGCGGCATACTTCACATAGGCGGAGTTGGAAGTTTCAATGCACGCATATGAGGAATTCAAGCCAATAATAATGAAAAAAGCAATACGGCTGCATCGGCTAAAGAAAGAGAGTTGGCTTGGCAAAAAATAACGGACAGAGTAAATGCGTGTGTATTAAATTGCAAATTTGACATCGCCTCCCCTTTTATTATAATGCAAAATGATTAAACACGTAACCCTTCCGCATCCTTTTGACTGTTAAATCACTATGAAAGCATTTACTTTTCCTGCCATTCATTTCTTTAGGTTAAAATAACAATGTGTATCGACTAGGAATATATGGTTTCTTATTTAATAAGGTGTAATCCTTCTGGAGCCAGAAGAACTTTGAGCCAAGTCAAAATGAAACACAAAAGGTAATATTTGATTACACGATCACTGAACTATTTATTAAACACGATTTAGTATATTCTTTCTGTCATGTAGCTAATAGAAAAAAGGCTGAAGCCCGTCTAACTGGCGGGGGCCCACCACCACCTCCCCTTACCCCATCTGAGGGCAACCAGTGGTAACCAGCATTGTACTGTCCTGTAATGATTACCTATAGTTAGTGGAAAAAAGTAATGAGTTTGATGATTTTAACAAGGCAAAAAATTAAGGATACAAAATCAAGTTACCTGCACATTGATACTATGAATAGATTTCCTATTAACATAGTCTCCCTCATTTATTGAAGGAGCTTTAATAGGAATGTAGGTGCCATCAATGCACCCAATTATGAATGAATGAATGAATGCCTTTTATTGTCACTTTACATGTATTACATGTATTCCAAATTACATTTGGAAACCCTGAAATAGAAAGTCATATAGGGAAGTATCAAGTGTGTGTGTGTGCAGGATGAATACATGTAGGCTATAGATATAAATAGTATGACTATATATTAAATATGCATCATAGATTTTACTACAAAGGACAAACCTACCACTCTGTGGAATTCCTCTTTAATAACACGCAGAGCTTTATGGACAGGGAACTGTATAAACGTGTGTAAGAAGCGTTAAGTACCAGACATACTGTGCGAACGGCTCTACACACAGTTGCCTTTCCTATATGCTCTGCGTCGCCCATATTGTACAAAAAATGCCCTGACGCAAAAAACCGAAGTGCTATGCACAGAATGTTTTCTGTGCTAAGCGCAGACCCGCGGTTTGGGTTTGTGACATTTGCAATATGCGGTTTCAAGAGATGTTAAGTAAATGAACGATTCTTTTGAAAACTGATAACGCTTTTTCAAATAATCATTAGGAAATGACAAGACATCAATACGCGGTCTTATAACTCTCTCCCGGCGAAAAAAACCTTGTATAATTTATGCCTCCACGTTCACAGGATCGTCATCAAAAGGGCACGCCATGCTCAGTAACCTTCTGCAACAAACTTACCCTGGAACATAACCTGCTCAGTAGCAGGTTATCTTCAGAGAGTAAGCTGCTATGGTTACGTACATACCCAGAAAGTTAACCTCCGTTTTTGGAACCGAAAGTTGAGGTTATCCACTAACTTACCCTTAAACTTACCCGGGTATGTCACATAACCTGCTTTCTGGAATACCCCCCAGGGAAACGGGGTACAGGTGAAACTAATACTCAAAGGAACTAAACAGGGAAACTAAGAACTAACCAAGGAATCAGAACACTGGGGAATTACAGACAGGTAAAGACAAGCAGGGGCACAAGGAACAAAACCAAAAACCATATACAAAATCACCAAATACAATAACTAGACAAACTCAACTGAAACACTAGGGAGCAAAATACAAAAACAGGAGGTGGGATTCAAACACAGGACAGAAGGTATAAAGACAACCAGATGCTCAAGGTGTTGAACCATGAGGCCAACAGAATGGGGGAAACTCAAAGACAAAGATGAAGGACAGGATGACCAGCAATGCCTGCTGGCCAAATGGGGAAGGGACACAGAGTGACAACAGGGGCTGACCCTGACATCTATAGAGTCTGATGTTCCACCCACTACTGATCAAACCTCATATGGTGCCCACCCCATCCATAAAAAAGTGAAATCTGATTGCTAAGTCATCTCACCATCATAAAATGGCATCCTAGCCAGCCAGCTATGATGCATAATGGATTGATCAGCACTGTCTACCTCTGATCTGTGGGCTTCCTCCATACAATTTCATGGCACGTAGTTAGGCTAGCTGGTATCACTGAATTGGCAGTGGTATATGTTTATGCACTCTGTGATAGACTAGCATTCTGGCCAGGGTGTACTATATGCTGTCTGGGGTAGGTGCCAGGGTCCCCCCATAAAAATGGATGGATAAGATACTACAGTAAATTACAGTTATCTTTCATTTTTAATTAAACACATAAACACACACAATATCTGCTCAACCTCATTTCTTAACAACATGGTCATACTTCATCTAGATGGCTTCTTTCTTTAAGCTTTGACTATGTTTTATTTTGGCAGTCCTTCCTTAAAGTAAAGTCACTTGAGGTAATGTGATAAAAACAAAAAAAGTTTCATGTCTCTTTAAAAACCAATTTATCTCAGTTCCTAGTGGGGTGCAGGCATGATATTGAGAAATGACAAAACAAGCTAATGGTGTCCCTGATCGACAGAATATATATGTGCATGATGAGCTTCGAGAGAGGAACAGTGATAAAATTGTGAGTCATTACAGACAGAGCGTCTGTTTTGCTTGATCACTGCTGTAGTCTTGGTCTTCAAGAAATAAGTTCTTCTGGATATTTGTTTTAGTAAAATTCCAATGCCCTATGGAGTATGGGATTGAAAGGGTGAACGAGGCTATCATTCATCATGTGCGTGGTCTAGCAAAGGGGACAACAGACTAAATGAGATACACACCCCCTGCTGTCCATAGTCTTACTTCATAAGCCCAGGCTGAAGGCATTACAGGCACCACAGGACCAAGAGATGACACCCTCGGGGTAATGTCCAAACCATTTTGGAAAAGTTAATGAAATCACTTTCAGACTCACATTTATAAAGTATGTCATTGAATACAAGTATAAGATGGAGTTTGGAAGAGCATGGGGTGAGGCAAGGTTAGCTGATAAGACTCAATTCACCTGTTTCTTGTTCCCAAACGTCACAGAAACCTGAGGTTTCCTTCCCCCGACCCCATCTTCTACCCATTGCTCACACCTGTGCACCCTCTGGGTTTTATGTACAGTATCTGTTTTTCCCACTGTGCTTATGCTGAAACTTCTCTGTCTTGTGTTTATTCCTCCCCAGCTTTGGTTAACCTTGCTCCACTCCAATCCTAGTAAAATCCCGATTCCTTCTTCCCATCCCTACGTCACATGGCTCCGCTCATAATCTAGCCCAGAGAGTAAAGTCATGCACAATTTTTGGGGCTCTGTGTCTGAATGCTACACCAACAGATGTTCCTTTTTCTCAGTTGTCTAGATAAGGCCATTATCCAAGCGCATTGAAGTATCTACAGAATTTCTTATAAGGCTGTCTCCCTTTAATGTAAGATATGCACTAATGAGTTAATGGTCACAGAGCTTTTACTTTATACATATTTATTGACAAGGCTGCATAAAATGTGTGTAATCAATAAAATTGTACAATTCTTAAAAAATAACTGATATCAATTATAAAAAGAATAGATCAGGGGGAAATAATCCTTCCTCCTAAATTTAGTAACATGTGACATCCAGTGGTCGCTCCAGATTATTTTCATGGGATGGGCAAGGAAGGGATGCAAGGAAGAATGAAGGTTGTCATTGATTTCTGTCTGCTTTAGGTACAAAATAAAAAACACAATATTTTCTAAAATTGCACAGTAATTATGCCTATGACATCATTCCTGTGTTTATCTAGAAAAGTTCAGTAAAATATATTCATTTTTTAATCTTCGAATAAAAACTCTTTTATTAATGTATGTGGCAGAGTATACTGCAAAGCTGTAGACTCAATGAACAGCTGACTATACCACCAAGGCAAATATTACAGTAACCCCTTCACATTCGTGAGGATTAGGGGAAAGTCCCTGAGAATGTGAAAATGTGCAAATAATAGGCCCCCCATTAATGCAAGAAACATGAGATTCCCTAGTCATAAAGACAGCTAACATGCGAGTGAAGCTGGTTGCTGATACAAAGATCCACGGCGTACCCAAGCCAAGACTTTTAGCATTAACTGCTGTGTGACTTAATGGGCTGAGTGGGCAGTTGCCATTCCCCTTTGAAGGAAGATTCAGAGAAATGAGTCCACATTAAATTTATTTATTTATTTATTTATTTATTTATTAGACAGTAGTCTCCATACACCAAGTCTATTGCATAGTAGGAGCCATAAAAACAATCCAAACTGACACACAGACCTACTAACATACTATGAGGGCACAAATGGACTAGTGGGCAAGAAGAAAGGTTCACAGGGGACACAACCCAATATCAACAACAAAAGGACAGAAAGACAAAACAGCAGCAAAGCTCCTCATCCACAGGTATCAACCATATGCAATGGATTCCTAAAAAATCCTAAAAATCAAGTGCTGGAGCTGGTCCCTTCATTCCACCAGCTAAAGACACCAACTGAGACTATGAAGACAGCTACACACACCAACATGCTGAAACTCCAGTATACCAAAGAGGAAAGAAAATGCATAGATTTGTGACGCCGCACATGACCACGCCAAACTGTTGCCATGAACAGATGACCAACAGGTAATAGTTTTGTTGCCTACTTACCCCAATATCCACATTACCCAGTGCTAAGCAGTGTAAGCACCACCCACCTGGTCCAGGTAAACGGATGCAAGAGGGGCAGGACCAGTGCTTGATGTGGGCCGGAACGCAGCGGAACACAGTTCCGGAACTTCTGTATTTTCGTCTTTTGGGTTCCGCCACTTTTTTCTGCGTTCCGGTACTTACTGAAACTGATCCGATGCAGCGACAGTGGCCCGAGAAAATTAGAGTTCCTTCACTTATTTTTTCCCACTTCAAGCACTGGGCAGGACAACTGCCCACTAGCTATATATGCATACAGCACAATGGTCATGATTCAAAATTACTGTATCCTGTGGTTTCCTTGTTGGCTGCTAAACTGCATAATCAAAGGTAGTCATGTTGTGTTTTTGCCTTCTTTCCACAGAATTTATGAGAGTTACATTACTGTGCAAAGCTCGCTTCACCTCCAGTCTTAGTTGAAAGTGGTCTCTCTAAAGACCAGTTTTCAAATTCTAAAATAACAGAATAATGAAAATGACTGGAATATTAGTGCCATGGAATACCGAAGACAAACATTTTTACCATTAATTCAGGTCTCAAGAGTGCACAAAAACTTTTTTATTCTTCTAAGCAGAAAGATAAATATATTGCGTAATATGGGATCTATTATCCACCTGCGCAAAGCCCCACGCAAAGTGGTTTTGTTGGTTTCGTACCAGTGCATGCTCATTTTCACACCATGCACGCATGTCAGCAAAACAATAAATAGAGGAGTGGTGCTTCTTAAAAGAGGCGTGGTCGGGCGAATCGTCGGTGCGTTTCTATGTATTTTAAGGTAGCGACGTGTCATTGCGCTTTTGACCAAGAAGAACCACTTCAGAAGTCAGTGGCGCATTGTTAAACAGTTTTTAAGCAGCGCGTTCTAGAAACATGCAGGTGCACTGAAGCTCGTTATTGACATAGATACGTGTAACCGGTGATTGACGGTGGTTACGTCACGCACGAGTCCTGTGTTGAGTTGCGGTGCACGAGCAGCTGGGTAGAGGGTAATTAGGGCATTTTGTAACTAAGGTTTCAACTTGGTAGAAACAGCCGTGTACGTAATTACTGTTTCGGATCGGAGCGGATCAAAGCTGCGGGAAGCGGATAATAGGGGGGCTGGTGTTTCCGTGACATTTGAGAGCAACTGGGATCGTGGTGAGCGGCTGGTTGTCTCGTGTCGGGCTGCAGTGCAAGGTATTATGCGATGGTGGTTGAATAGTGGGGCAATGTGTTTTTGGGTATGTAATAACTACCGATCCTTTTCTTAGACTGGGTGCCAGGTGATGGGGGGCGTGTCTGGGTTTATGCCGAAGCCCAAGTAGGATGCAGGTGGACAAATGGCGCAGTTAATAAACACTGAATGTGTGTGTGTGTGTGTGTGTGTGTGTGGTCATTGCTGTTTTTTGCCCTTTTTTTTTTTTTTTTTTTTTTCCCCTTCTGTGGAGATGATGTGGTTTCATTTTGGTATGGTTGTGAACAAGTGAGTGGTCAATACCAAGGCTAACCAGGTACTGGCTGGTCTAATTGGTGCAAGTTCTGAGGGTAGTTTATTGATCTTCTCATCCATAGAGCCGGAGAACGTGGTGCTGGAGTTCTGGTGGCTGGTGTGGTTTTCCCAGCACTGCATGGAGTGATTGTGGGGTGAATTCAGAAGCACTGACGCTCAGCTGTGGTTTGCTGTGATTTTTTTGTGTGTTTTAACTTGCACTTGGATATGTGAGCTCTTGGCGTGTGCTGTGGTCTCTCCGTCTGTCTCTCTCCGTCTGTCTCTCTCCGATAAATTGTTTTAGTACTGGGATATGAGTCTGTGTGTTTATGCAACATAGCTGTGTGTGTGGAAATTCTGGGGATAAAACATCCTAAGGGGCAGGGCCTTAGGTGGCGTAGTCTGGTCCTCTGTGGCCTATAGTTTGAGAGGTTACATACGCACTAATGGTGTCACGACTGCTGTCCGGCAAGCAGGCAGGACGTGGGGAAAGCTAAGGCAAGCGGACGAGGATCCAATAAACGGGTTTATTCCAGGCGGACAGGACAACACGGTAACCAACATTAATGACAGAGCTGGGGAATACTGACTCAGACGCAGACTAAATACACAGGACAGGCTGAACATAACAGGCAATCGGGAAGTAACGAGGGGGGTGTGGCACACAGGAGGATCGGACGAGCAGGTCATGACAAATGGTTCTTTATATTAATTTATTTACTTTTTTTCTAGAGTACATCTGGCCCTTTCATGTAATCATAGTCCTACTGTTTAATGAAACACGAAAAGAGGAAAAAAAAAACAGAACAAACCATATTAAAAAAACCATTCAAGTCCATTATCAGACTTAAGCATGTACTGTAATTGAAAGGACATTTGGATTGCTGAAAATGTGTTTTAGAGATTTAGATAATTCAGGTGGAACATTACTATACAGCTTTCAGATGGTTGCAGAATTCTTTGTGGCATGTTGTATAATGTGTAAAATTGCTATGTGTGATGAATGTCTGTTGGACATAAATGAGGACACATCAGAGGACTTCAGAAGATGTAATGTTGAACTGTATGTGCCAATGTCAATAAAGAATGTACTCTGGCAGCAGCATGGGCAAGGAGAAATCAGCTGGCAGAAGAGCTGAATGACCTGTAGCCTGGTAAGGAATCTAAATTGTTACCAAAGAAAAATAACAGCCTGGTTGCCTTTTATTTGAACATTTTATAACACTTCAAAAATTGTAACTTAAGAACATAAGAAATTTACAAACGAGAGGAGGCCATTCGGCCCATCGGCCCATCAAGCTCATTTGGGGAGAACTTAACTAATAGCTCAGAGTTGTTAAAATCTTATCTAGCTCTGATTTAAAGGAACCCAGAGTTTTAGCTTGCGCTACACTAGCAGGAAGACTATTCCATACTCCAACTACACGCTGTGTAAAGTGCTTCCTCAAATTAATTTTAATATGTTCTCTCACTAATTTCCACTTATGGTGATGAATTCTAGTATTTAAACTAATATTGAAATAGCCATTTGGCTGAACAGCATCCAGACCTGTTAGAATCTTGTATACCTGGATCATGTCCCCCCTTCGTCTCCTTTGCTCGAGGCTAAACAGATTCAGCTTAACTAACTTCTTCTAAGACATTCCTCTAAGACCAGGAATCATTCTCGTAGCCCTACGTTGCACCCTTTCCAAGGCAGCAATGTCCTTCTTAAGGTATGGTGACTAAACCGGCACACAATATTCAAGGTGGAGTCTTACCAAGGAATTAAATAATCGTACCTCCCTTAAACTCCACACACCTAGAGATATAACCCAACATCCTATTAGCCTTTTTTATTGCTTCCCCACACTGGCGAGAGTGAGACATGGAAGCATCAACATACACACCGAGGTCTTTCTCATAATCAGCTACCTTTATTTCAGTGGGACCCATAAAATAACTGTACTTTATATTTCTGCTTCCTACATGGATTACCTTACATTTTTCTGTGTTAAATTTCATCTGTCAGGTATCAGCCCAGTCGCTAATTAAATCAAGATCCTGTTGTAGCCTCTCTGCTGCTAGATCAGTATCTGCTACACCACCCACCTTGGTGTCATCTGCAAATTTAACCAGTTTACTGTATGTATTGGTGTCAATATTATTAATGTAAATTAGGAACAATGGGCCTCATTCACCAATATTTTCTTAAGAATTCTCTTAAATTTGAAATTTAAGAACAACCTACGTCGGATTCATGATGTGTTCTTAAATAGCAGAATTGTTCGCACCTTTGTTTTTAAGAATGATGAATCCCATGTCTTCGTGACTGAAAGCGCTTGCCAGTTTGTTATAATTAGCATAGGGAAACGCCCTGCAATTTCCCATAAAAGGGCATGAGACTGTAGGGCCGTGTGCAAGGAATGGCGAAGAGACGCACAGGCTGTGAGCCACTTGGCACTAAGAGGAAAAAAAAACTTCAGTAATGCTGAAGTAGAAGTATTAATACAGTATAATCTCATTATAGTGGACTCGCTTATAACGGAATACCGTCTATAACTGACGAGGTCCGCTGGTCCTGTTCGTGCGCCTTCAAGAACATGCAGAAAAAGCATTGGATATAGCGGACTCGCATATAACGGAATTTCGCTTATAACGGACAAACAAATTGGTCCCCAGGGCCGTTTTTAACTGTAGTTTCAACGGACATGCAGCTCTGCCTACAAGGCGTGTGGTGTGCCAGTGATATCCAGCGCAGATACGTAGTCGGGATTATTAATAGTCACGCATCTGGTCAGGTAAAGTTGGATTACTACATGTACAATATAATAATCTATACCACAAATGTGTCTGCTGGTGTGTGGCATGAGTAAATGGTGTCCTGTAGTTGTGTTCTGGGCATACAGTAACTCTGGACATAACGGACTGTTTTGCCAGGTCCCTTGAAGTCCGTTATAACTGGATTTTACTGTACAGGAGGTAAATGCAAATAGACGCATGTTATTTAGTAGCGTAACCAGTGGATATAAAGCCCCCAAGAAAGCTGATACATGGAAAGATATCACCTTCTCTGTGAACGCTGTGTGCTAAATAAATGTACGTAAATGATCTTCAAACATGCGTTTCCTTTTCAGAGCACTATTGGCAAGCTCTTCAAGAAGTAACAGAAATGCCATTTTGATAGCAAGTCCAATGCACAGAAACAGACCTATTTATAATCCACATGATTGCCGTTACTACCATGAAAATAACTTTTACACTTTAAAATAATTTTTTATATTTTACTTTTATAAACTATTCAGATACTATCATTTTATGAACCATAGAATGAACAAAACTGCTATAACCGATTATTTTGAACAAACTATCATTACTCAAAAGTGCGTACGTGGGGACTAAGAACAAATTTGTTCGTAAGAACGGTTGGTGAATGAGGCCCAATATTGGTCCAAAAATTGAACCCTGCGGTACCCCATTATGAACACAGGCCCACTGTGACATTGTGCTTCTAATAACTACTTGTTGCTTCCTGTCTGTTAACCAGTTTTCAATCAAAGCTGCTACAGTTCCTAAAATCCCTGCAGCTTTGAGCTTAAGCAAGAACCGTTTGTGGCGGACAACATCAAAGGCCTTCTGGAAATCTAAGTAGATCACATAATAGGTCTTGTGATTAATTTCTCTTGTAGCTTTCTCAAAGAACTCAAGTAAATTAGTTAAACAGGATCTACCTCTCCTAAATCCATGTTGGCTATCCCTCAGAATGTTATTTGAATCCACATAATCTACCATTTTCACTTGGATTATAGCTTCCATTATTTTTCCAGTAATGCTAGTTAAACTGATTGGCCTATAGTTTGCTGGATTGCTTCTATCCCCTTTTTTGAATATGGGTGTTATATTAGCATGCTTCCAATCAGAAGGTACCACACCAGCAGATAACGATTTCTGGAATATTAATATGGCTAATAATATCCCTCATCTCTTTTAAAACTAGGTAAGATGCCATCACCTGCAATTTATTTATTTTGAGCTTAGCTAGGCTTTGTACCACATCAGCCTGTTACTGTATACACATATTGGTCATAGATGACGCTATATTCATACTAAATGGTGGTAAGTTACTCTCTACTGTGAACACCTGTGTAAAATAATCATTAAACTCATTTACTATATCAATTTCATTTTCGATTATAAGGCCCTTGCTATTCTGCAAATTAGTGATTTCAACTTTTAGAGTTCTTTTGCAGTTATAATATTATCCTTAGCCTCCAATGCAATCTTTCTTTCTACATTCCTCTGGGATAGTCTAATGTTATTTTTTAACTCAACCTATAGACTTAGATATCCCTGCTTTATTTTGAAATAATTAGTTTGACTTGTATTTTGTTTGAACAAAGATCGCACTTCTATTTTTATATTTCTAACTGCAGGCCCAGAATTAAAATAAAACCACACACATACATAATTAAGTTCCCATTCCCATTCCCAGTCGTTGCTCTCATTCAGCAGCAAGCTTCCCCGTCTTCTGACATGATAGCTTTTGGAACTGTGGATAATCCCAGAAAATGAGAACACACTCGCTGGTACCTCATCCCACACCTGATTCAATCGAATGGCTTGGTGGGACAGTATTGCTCCCGTAGATGAAGTGCTCACGCCTTTTCACCCCGCGCACAAGCATGTCTGTTTCCTCGGCCGAAAAGCGATCTTGTTTGCCAGGCAAACGGAGAAGTATATGGCTGCAGCCACCCTTTTCATGCTCCACCACTCTCAGGCCCTGTCAGGGTCAGCCCTGGTTGTCCCACTCTGTCCCTTCCCCCTTTGGCCAGCAGGTGTTGCTGGTCATCCTGTCCTTCGTGTTAGTCTTTGTTCTCCCGTGTTACCTGTCTGGCCACATGGCTCAATGTGTTGAGCATGTGGTTGTTTGTGATCCTTGTTCTGTGTTTGAATCCTGCCTTCTCTGTTTTTGTATTTTTTAGGTTTTTTTCCTTGTGCCCCTGCTTGTGTCTTTACCTGTCTGTTTGTTCGTTTCTGTTTCCTTGGTTAGTTCTTAGTTTCCCAGTTTTTAGTTCCTTTGAGTTTATTAGTTTCACCTGTGTCCCGTTTTCCTGGTCTTTTTTAATTAGCCTCACCTGTCCTGTGTTAGTCTCGTTACCCCTTAGTATTTTAGTTCCTGCTTCTGTTCAGTTCCCCAGTGGTTCATTGTTGTTGTTTGATGGTTGCGATGTTAGATGGTTTTGATATTCTCAGTGTTAGATGTGTATTTGGTTTTTGTTATTTAGTCTTTGTTATTTAGTCTTTGTTAATCCCCTTTAGTTTTTGACCTCTCGTGGTCCTTTGATTTTGCTATAGTGTTTTCTGTTTTGTGTAATAAACCCCGTTTTTGTTCTTGGAGCCTGGAGCCGCCAGAGGGTTGTCCACCTTTTTGTGCCTGTGTCATGCCACGTTCCCGTGCCAAACAATGCACAGAAGAAAACACCATTCTCAAGCCTCGCTACTCTTAGAACCCCACATGCGCAAAAGAGAATGAAATGAAAGAATAAAATGATCAAGTAATGATATTGCTTCTGTACTATTCTAATCCTGAGGTAAATGTATTCTGTGTATCCAGAATGAACACAATAGATAATGTGGTCAAAATTTTGAAATCATTATACCATTAAGAATACAATAACTAAATTAATATCCAAAATGCTTCAGATTTTAAAAGCGATCAATAAATATTTAGGCACGATTTTAACAAGTTAAGATCATAAGACATTTACAAATAAGAGTAGCCCATTTGGCCCGACAAGCTCGGTTGGGGAATTCAGCTAATAGTTGTTCAAATGTTTTCTAGGTCTGATTTAAAGGAAATTTATCGTAGACAACTGCTGAGGTCAGGCCAGGTTGGAGAGCATGCGCTGGTGCAGCACGTTGCTGCACCTACTACACGGTGAAACTCCTCAGGATCCCGGCCAGCGGTCCCCCAGGCAGACACACGGTCCAGTCCCACCCTCCGGAAATGGCCATCTATCTGCCGCAGTCAGGTGTTATTTGGGCATCCCCTTGGCCTGGTCCAGCTTGCAAGCTGGATCACCCTGAGGGGAATGCACCACATGGCTGTAGTGCCATAACTGGTGCTACCTCATAATGCAGGTAATGTGCCTCATTCGGGACTCCTCTAGCAACCGCTCATTCAACACAAAGTCAAACCAGCAGTACCCAAGGATTCTCTGAAGAGACACAGTACCAAAGGAGTCCAGTCTTCGTCTCAGCTCACTGCATAGCGTCCATGTCTCACAGCCATATAGCAAGACAGGGAGCACCAGCACTCTAAAGACTTGGAGCTTCATCCTCTTGCAAAGATATTGGGAGTGCCACACACCCCTTTCCAGCAACCTCATGACCCCCCATGCTCTTCCAATCCATCTGCTGACTTCATAGGAAGAATCATCAGAGACATGAATGTCGCTGCCGAGGTAGGTAAATCTCTTGACAAGGTCGACATTCTCCCTGCAGGCAGACACACTACTGATGGCTGTGCCTAAGAAGCCATTAAATGCTTGGATCTGGGTCTTTATTCAGGACACCTTCAATTCCAGACACTCAGACTCTTCATTAAGTCTCTTGAAGCCCTGATCAGAGTCTCCATTTACTCCTCACAGCATCGTAAATCTTTCTTCACCAGCGCCCCACAGCTGCTGGACCCTACAACCCTGCCCAACACCCAGTCCATACAAGCATTGAGCAGAGTAGGAGCAAGAACATACCCCAGGCAAACCCCAGAATCAACTGGGAAGAACGCGGAGGTTCTCCTTACACTCTGCACAGCACTCGATGAAAATGCTAACTAAGACGTAAAACCAGACTGCTCTGGTTGCTGACAGGCGAGCAAGTGATCACGGATCCTGTTAAGGATGACCCTAGTATTTACATTTCTGTTGTGAATTTTTATGCAGAAACAGTAACATTTTAAACAGGGAAAAAATTTAAATGAACATATTAACCGTTTAGATCCATAATAAACAATCATGAAACAAATATTGTAACAAAGATTGTGCACAAATATGTGAATAGGAAATTTTATTTCCAAAAAAGTTAAACAGATGAACTCATCCATCCATCCATCCATTAACTTCCGCTTATCCGAGGTCGGGTCGCGGGGGCAGCAGTCTCAGCAGGGAAACCCAGACTTCCCTCTCCCCGGCCACTTCCTCCAGCTCCTCTGGGGGAATCCCGAGGCGTTCCCAGGCCAGCCGAGAGACATAGTCCCTCCAGCGTGTCCTGGGTCTTCCCCGGGGCCTCCTCCCAGTGGGACATGCCCGGAACACCTCACCAGGGAGGTGTCCAGGAGGCATCCTAAGCAGATGCCCGAGCCACCTCATCTGGCTCCTCTCAATGCGGAGGAGCAGCGGCTCTACTCTGAGTCCCTCCCGAATGACCGAGCTCCTCACCTTCTCTCTAAGGGACAGCCCAGCCACCCTGCAGAGAAAACTCATTTCGGCTGCTTGCACTTGCGATCTCGTTCTTTCGGTCATTACCCACAGCTCGTGACCATAGGTGAGGGTAGGAAAGTAAATTGACTGGTAAATCAAGAGCTTTGCCTTTTGGCTCAGCTCCTTCTTCACCATGACAGACCGATGCAGCACCCACATCACTGCTGACGCCGCACCGATCCGCCTGTCGATCTCCTGCTCCATCCTTCCCTCACTCGTGAACAAGACCCCGAGATACTTAAACTCCTCCACTTGGGGGAGGACCCCCTCCCCGACCCGGAGAGAGCACTCCACCCTTTTCCGGCTGAGGACCATGGTCTCAGATTTGGAGGTGCTGATTTTCATTCCAGCCGCTTCTCACTCGGCTACAAACTCTTCCAGTGAGAGCCAAAGGTCACGGTCTGATGAGGTCAACAGAACCACATCATCTGCAAAAAGCAGAGACCTAATTCTGAGGTCACCAAGTTGGATACCCTCAACGCCCTGGCTGCGCCTAGAAATTCTGTTCATAAAGGTTATGAACTGAATCGGTGATAAAGGGCAGCCCTGGCAGAGTCCACCCCTCACCGGGAACGAGTCCGACTTACTGCCGGCAATGCGGACCAAGCTCTGACACTGGTTACAGGGACCGAACAGCCCTTATAAGGCAGCCCGGCACCCCATAGCACTCCCCACAGGACTCCCTGAGGGACGCGGTCGAATGCCTTCTCCAAGTCTACAAAGCACATGTAGACTGGTTGGGCAAACTCCCACGCACCCTCCAGGACCCTGCCGAGAGTATAGAGCTGGTCCACTAAACAGATGAACTAGACTGTAAAAACAAGTGAAATTGATAAATAACAATTTTCTTTGTTTTCTGTGCATGCATCAGCCCAACCGGAAGGTTCCTGAGAGTGGTGGGCCGGGGCCTAAGATCGATGGGGTCTGAGAAGGATTGCTGCAGCTGTATATTATTGAGAAAATGCATCATTGTAATACCAATCCGCAGTAGATCATGCACCACTGCCTTTTAAAGGTGAGGTGATGCACCATTCCAATTGGTTCATTGCATGTTATGTCCAAAACACACCTCTGAATGAGCACAACCCTTTGTCCTCTTTGTGCTGTCACACAGTCTGGTTTTTCCAACATCAAAATAACAAAATGGATTTGGACATGCCCATAACTGTTAGTGCCACTTTGCATTTTACGCTTTGTGTTAGATCGTCAAAATAAAGCCCTATATCTATGAAAGCCCTCACTGGAGGTTTTACCCTTGATAGCTACCAGCTAAGTATAACTATTAAAAGTATAGTGACATATGGGGAGTTCTGCATTCTGTCTTCTATGATTGACATCAGTCAAAACCAATGAAAATGAATGGGGAACTCAGTGAACCAATCCAAATTCAGGGGGGCTCGATGCCACCCCACCTCTCCCTTTAGCTCAGCCACTGTCTACATCTGCAGATCATACAACATCATGAAGTGTGCCATTTAAATTTGGACCCAGATTTCTCATTCTGGTCTGATTATTAAATTCACATAGGCATGTTTAGTGGGTATTTCCTAGCATTAATTACAAAGATCAAGATTTTTCCTGGAAAAATCATTATTTTTAAAATAGATTTTTTGTGCAAGTAATACAGTGAAGTTGGAAGTGCCAGCTGGCATGCTTTAAGGGAACATATTGTATGTAACCTCTTCCCTAAGACACATATTCATATTCAAGCCTGGTTGCACGTGGGAGGAGGAGAAGATGGATTGCTATGATTAAAAATCCAGTAGTTAACAATGGAATATCTGATTTTGTTTAATGATTGTTTGCCTCCATTGACATTTTCTCTCAAGATGAAGCAAACATTTCTCTTTCAGAGCCATGATAAAATTATAGGAAACATTAACAGCCAACATAAGCAATGACCTGGGAAACCAAATGGGCTTTATCACATTAAAATGGCATGTAACACTAACTCATAATGTCCTTAAAGTCACCTTAATGCTGCTTTGGAATATTTTGTTTATGTGCACCTCATGATGGAAAGCAACAGCCTTGGCTCTAATGGATGAATGTGGTCCTCGGTGACAGAGCAAGGCATGGAGCGGAGACAGGCTTCACCATGGTGATAAATGGCAGTGATTAGTTTACCTGCTTGTTTATTAGGTCCCAGGATGAATCCCGCTGCTCCCCTGAGTGCTTCTGCATTGACAGAATGGCAAGCAGAGGCTTTAAAAAGCAAGACAAAGCGAGTGATGAGTGAGCATGCAGGGCTGTTGCATGAGCGCATACCAGGGGACACAAAGGAAAGGCCATTTAAGAACTGAGTGATTTAACGCTTCAGCACTGTGGGACTAATGAATTCTATTAAAAAATAGAAAAGTAATGCTGCTGTCATTTAAAGATTAAATAATTCTCACATTTTTGATTATCTTCAAGATTCAAGATTTTTTATTTGTCACATGCATATACACTCACCTAAAGGATTATTAGGAACACCTGTTGAATTTCTCATTAATGCAATTATCTAATCAACCAATCACATGGCAGTTGCTTCAATGCATTTAGGGGTGTGGTCCTGGTCAAGACAATCTCCTGAACTCCAAGCTGAATGTCAGAATGGGAAAGAAAGGTGATTTAAGCAATTTTGAGCGTGGCATGGTTGTTGGTGCCAGACGGGCCGGTCTGAGTATTTCACAATCTGCTCAGTTACTGGGATTTTCACGCACAACCATTTCTAGGGTTTACAAAGAATGGTGTGCAAAGGGAAAAACATCCAGTATGCGGCAGTCCTGTGGGCGAAAATGCCTTGTTGATGCTAGAGGTCAGAGGAGAATGGGCCGACTGATTCAAGCTGATAGAAGAGCAACTTTGACTGAAATAACCACTCGTTACAACCGAGGTATGCAGCAAAGCATTTGTGAAGCCACAACACGCACAACCTTGAGGAGGATGGGCTACAACAGCAGAAGACCCCACCGGGTAACACTCATCTCCACTACAAATAGGAAAAAGAGGTTACAATTTGCACGAGCTCACCAAAATTGGACAGTTGAAGACTGGAAAAATGTTGCCTGGTCTGATGAGTCTCGATTTCTGTTGAGACATTCAAATGGTAGAGTCAGAATTTGGCGTAAACAGAATGAGAACATGGATCCATCATGCCTTGTTACCACTGTGCAGGCTGGTGGTGGTGGTGTAATGGTGTGGAGGATGTTTTCTTGGCACACTTTAGGCCCCTTAGTGCCAATTGGGCATCATTTAAATGCCATGGCCTACCTGAGCATTGTTTCTGACCATGTCCGTCCCTTTATGACCACCATGTACCCATCCTCTGATGGCTACTTCCAGCAGGACAATGCACCATGTCACAAAGCTCGAATCATTTCAAATTGGTTTCTTGAACATGACAATGAGTTCACTGTACTACAATGGCCCCCACAGTCACCAGATCTCAACCCAATAGAGCATCTTTGGGATGTGGTGGAACGGGAGCTTCGTGCCCTGGATGTGCATCCCACAAATCTCCATCAACTGCAAGATGCTATCCTAACAATATGGGCCAACATTTCTAAAGAATGCTTTCAGCACCTTGTTGAATCAATGCCACGTAGAATTAAGGCAGTTCTGAAGGCGAAAGGGGGTGAAACACCGTATTAGTATGGTGTTCCTAATAATCCTTTAGGTGAGTGTAGAGGTACAACATGCAGTGAAACGTATCCTGATCCTAAGATGTAAACCAGTCATTCTTATTTTTGATTATAAAACACATGCCACTGCACATTCGCCACAGAACACATGTGGCATAAAGGGGGGCACAAAGGGGGAATCAGGCATGAAGTCACGTCCATTTGTTTGCTTTTGAAAAACACAGATATTCCCTTCTGCCTTTTCATTTTTTACCTCACGATGTCACGACTTGAGGGAGGAAGGACTCAAGGGCAGGCATTGTGGCGAAACAAAAGGGGTTTATTGAACTAAGTGAACAAAGATGCTGGAAAAAAATTGGATCGCCAAGGGATCCAAAATGGGAGGACTGGAAATAGAGCACAAAGGATGAAACAGGGAGGGGACCAAGGAGGCAAGGGACCAAGACACCTTGGTGGACATACACGGTTGGGGACAGAAGGGACACCAGGCTGGACAGAGAACAGCAGGACTGACAAGGTACATGGGGTAGACAGCACACAAGACCTGAGGGGTAGAGCCACAAGACAGGGCAGGACAGGACGCATGGCACAACCATGGACATGAAAAAGGCAGGAGCCGGACCACGGACCAAGAGGACAGCAGGAGAGAACAACACGCAACAGAACCACATCAATGAAACAGACCAAACACGGCATGAAACCAGGCACCAGGAACACACCAGGAACTGGAAGGACGATCATTGAACATCAACAAGGACTAGGGAGCAGAAGAGACAGAGAAAGACAGATCATGCTATAAATTTACAGCATAGAAAAGGAGGGGAACAAAGGAGACAGAGACGGAAACATCACAGGGGGTACTGAGCACTATGGTGTTGGGGTCTCCAGCCATTTTAGGGGTTCAAGGGGGTTGTATTGGCTGCCTCCTGGGGAGTCCCGCCATTATCTCCCCTGCCTGCATGAAGAGCGCTTTGGCCTCAGGCACCGTCCACACAAGGTGTGCATCCAGGAGGGAGAAGAAATCCTCGACTTGTAGGTGGAGTGGCTCCAGTGGATCCTATGGCTCTGTTAACCTCGCTAGTCTCTGGATCCAGAGAACACAGAATGTTGTCTGCAGGATGCAGGGAAGCCAGAAAGCCGGGACTGAGGTAATAGCCACTAGGTTTCTTTGGGGGTCCAGTCATTCTGTCAATATTTGAGGGATGAAAGACTCAAGGGCAGGTGCTGTGGTGAAACAAAAGGGGTTTATTGAACTAAATGAAGTCTCAAAATAATCCAAACCAGGTAGACTGGAAACAGGGAAGGACACATGCAACAGGAAGGTTCAACAGTAATGACTGGATTGGGGATGACGAGACAAACAAATACTTAAATACAAGGACTAATGAGGGGTAAGATCAGGGCCACATCAGGGAGAAGACAGGAGGGTCAGGCGTACAGGATGCATGCTGCCATTTGGTTAATGATAACCTTTAATATATATCCTAAAAATACAGTTTGTTGGTAGATTTCAAATCGCAGCACTCAGTGATTAACCAATACCGTTTGTCTCAACAATAAATCACATTATTGTTTCAAAAAACATGGACATAACTCAGGCTTTTGTTAATAAAGTCTTATAGATTTGCTTTACATTTTTTGTAGATATTTTTTTTCATGATTGCTTATCACTGTATTCTTAATGAAGCTCCAAATGTTTCCCGGGATTAGGCCCTGGTGGTTCCCCCAGTTCTGCAGTCCATGCCTCTGCACTGAGCCTCTGGAATCAGGCCTCATTTCATTAAAATGCTCAGCTTTTGGTCCTGCTTAATATGTATCTGGATTTACTTTAGCAGACACTGTTTCTGGTCATGCCTCCTTGGGAATGATTTCACGTGATTCTTAAACGCATTAGCGGCGTGAGTCCTGTTGTGCACAGTGCTGTTTATGGTATTCCCTAATCAGGGAGTGTGCTAAATGGGAAATCTGTTTTCAGTCAATATTATAACAAGCACATGAAATTGCACAAGGGCCAATATCCATGCAGTTGTTTTAGAGAAAGGTACAGGAGTTACCGTAACCCTATGTAGGTATGGAGGATGGATGGATGCATGTGTAGCAAATTAGGTTCCCCCCTAATTGGCTTTCATACTGGATTTGATGATTCAGAGGCACCTTAATTACAGGGTGGATTTTTTTGCGTTATATACTGTATAGTCGGATGATGGTTATCTGGTTGTACATTTCAGCTTCCATGTTGGTGGAATGGACTGCAATTTGGCTGGCTGGTCGTGGTGCCATATTACTGGTTTTCGTCAACAAACTTAGCTAGGCACTTAGCTATTGGTATTGCCTGTTTTATCTCAGGGTTGGCACTGTGAGACTTGTCTCTGCATCTTAGCTTTGTATATAAGTGGTTTCCTTCTGCATTGTAGCGACAAGGCAGTACCAGTGAGTTCTGAATCTTTGCTTAACATGGTTTTGTTCTCGCTGAGGTAAACTGGTTCATTTTATGCTGCCAGCTTTACTTAGTCCCTCGGTCTGTAGTTAACAGTGATCTGAACCATGGTCTTTGGTGCCTCCTCTCCCTTTTCGCTGTTTTCGGCAGCTGTGCTTCTGCTCAGACTTTTATAGGCCAGATGGTGTATGACAGTGGTGGCCATTTCCAAATTCACTGCCTACATTCTCTAGCAAATCTGCTGTTTTGTCTTTAATGGGTTTTTATTTCATTCTTGTACTGCATCTTAGTGTCTGTTACGACCAGGAGTGTAGTGGCCGCCCTGCTCCTGCTCCAGGTACATGGATGGATGGATGGATTCAGAAGTCCTCACAGCCTTGGTGAATTGAGACTCTGCTTCACCCACATTCAGTGGATTCACATAATGTTCTGAGGGAAGATAGGTGAAAATGCCACAACTCTGAATGCTGCACGTAATTATAATTTTGCTGTGAAACAAGTCAGCCATGCCATACACAGACTGAGCATTAAACATAGGAGCCCTTCAGTCTGCATGCAGTCTTGCTACAGGTTCCTTATCGGAGTGGCAGCAGAAGCAGAGTAGGAGCAGTTTGTTTTACCTCGACACGTTAATGGAAGAGGGGCATCACTTTGGATTTTGTCCTCTATCCATCAGCTGCATTGTTTCACTTGGCTGCCATCATGGCTTTAGCTTTTAAATTCTTTCACTTTAATGAGGTTTCTCTGTTGGAAATTGTTATGGGTGACAGATGGTGGCAAAGTAGGTAAGATAGAAGGTGAAATAGACTTTTTTATTCCTGAATTGTCACCCACCATACAACATTCTAATAACATAGCCATAGCCCTTATTTCCCAACCACCCCCCCTCCCTTTTTTTTGTAGCTGCACATTCCAGTCATTTTGCTTCAACTCTGCAATGGTATGAAAATATTTTGCCTAAATTGGCTGGCCTGACGTGGATGGCACGTTTAGAAAGGGTTCAGGGGTGGGGGGGTCGGAGGGGAGTGTGAATATATGGTGGAGAATAGACACCACTTACTGTAGATAAATGTTTTAAGTAATGCAGATACAATCCTCGATTTAGCTTCTGTCAGAAGAATGGATTGAAATACTCAGAAAGGCAATTTATTAATAATGTTCTTAAAGAGGACAGGATAGTGAAGAGCACTATCAACCTCACAGCCTCACAACTATGGCTTTTGCGGTTCAAATCCAAATCTATATAATCCTCCCTCAGCCCAAAAACATGCAGTTCAGCTAACTGATATCTCTGAATTGCCCATAGGGCTTCCTGTAATGAACTGGCATCCCAGACATATGGAGAAAGTGCTAATGGGTACACACATTAAACACAATTGTAAAATTAGGAGTTGGGGGATTATAATGGGGTGGCTGTACACATGCATTTCTAGGTCACTGTACACATATTGCAGTCAGTTGCTGTATTTTCTACAAAAGGGGTGACCTACCTTTTTGAAACTGAGATCTACTTCACAGGTACTCAGCCATACAAAGGGCTACCAGTTTGAAACGCCCTCCTAAACTTATCTAAACTTCATTTATAATAAACATGTTTTATATGCTTTTTTTAGATATTGTCATTTTCAAATCTATATAAATGCAAATGTGATTGAAGAAGAGTAGCAGCAGGATAAAATTAAATTTTACACGCTGCTCACTGGTGAGTTGTGCTATTTTTAGAACAGGTCCGTGGGCGACTCATGTGGTCCTTGGGGGCATCCTGGTGCCCACAGGCACCATGTTGGTGACCCCTGTTCCACAAATATCACCCAGTAAGTAGATTAACCATAATGGGGCTCAAATTGAAGAGCAAATTTCCAAAAGTCACACAGTCCATGGGATAAACTTTGAGAAAATGTATGAGCACTGTAAGCTTTAGAAATTTAGAGAAAGTTATCCATTGTTTTATGTGAAGAGTTTTGCTTCCCAATACTGTGATGTATGATGAGGAAGCTTGACTTCAAGTATTTCCCAAATTTCATGATTTACTCATGTCTGACTCCTTATCTCGAGTGTGTTCATCCAACCCTGTAATTCCAGAGGGTTATTACAGACAGACTGGGCTGCATGGTAAGACCGCTGCAGCTGGTTAAGCTACAGGTCCTAGCTTTTCCAAATGGAGTTGCCCAGTTTCCTGTAAACTAGCTTTGAGAGGCGCCCTGAGAGGGTGTGATCTTAAGAGTTATTGTTATCGTAACAATGACCCTGTGGTTTTTGTGATGGATTCCATCCATCTTGGAGCCACCATCACCCTCTTTTGGGTGTCCTGAGCAACATCTTTTTGAAACCTTGAGCTCTTGCTTTGCAGCCAACACCAGACTGGCACATGCTGGAATGCCGCTGCTCCTTTGGGAAAAGTGCATCCTCCTTGATCATCCCATGAAGGTGAGCTAATCCATCCAGATAGACTTTAAAGAGATGGGTTGCTGTGAGTGGAATACAGATTCTAGCTTTGGCGACACATTTGGATCTGCAGCCACGCTTTGGGTGCCTATGGCTGGTGTGCAAGTCCACTTATGCAAATATTCATCATGCTGACAGTTTGTACATTAAAGCTATATTTGTCATCTAACAGTGACTCTAAATATACAGCAAATTATCTTGGATTTTCTCCATGTGCAGCAGATGCTAAATTGATATGTAGGGTGTCATTATGCATGACATAAATTTTTGCTTTCTGAAAATAGCATAGAATATGTGTATGGTAATTTATTTGTGTGGGAATCTGGACTTTTTTTCTGAGTGTTCAGCAGTATTATTAGAAAGTACAAAGACAAGCAACCAAGGGTAACACACTGGAAAAGATAGATCTTTATTTCTCTCTGTTGTAACAGTACAAAGTTAACTATTGCAATTACAATTTGACTCAAACTGTACATTCTATCTAGTAATAAAACACACAAAATTAGATATGTATGAACACCAACCCCTGTATTGATATACTGTACAAAGCTTCTGAGAGCAGGTGCAGATTACTGTAAGGCAACTGTTACCATGGCAGCTTTGTGGCTGAAGACCCTTTTCCTGCTGCACACCAGGGACGGCTCTGTCCACCAGACGTAACCTCAAAGGAGTCACGGACAATCCGGATAGCTACAACGACCCGCCGTCTCTAATGCACGTTGATGGAAATTTATTCAGTCGTTAACATTTCAGAGGATCTAAAATGAGAGTCCATACATGTGCGTGTGTGTTCTGTTGGGTGACACTTTACCCACCTGACCTCCATGTGCCCTGCGTGACACAGTATGCAATGTCCACATTACTAACTCTAACCCTGTTGATGAGGGTCACACCAGAACCCCTTTGGGGGGATGAATGTACAGACATACAACTGAAAAGGTACTTACACAACAAATACTCCCAGTGTTCCTTATTTTTATTAGATCATTTAAATTACATTTTAAAAAAAAATTTAAAAAAAGATGTATGAACTCTGTACTGGGTAAATGGTCGATTTGGTCAACTGAAATAAACCTTTTTGGATTTTGGAGCGGTTTGCATTGTCAAACATCCCACCTCTTCCAGAAGTTCGGGGAATGATGAAGTCATTAGGGAGCACACATGTGGCCATGTTGCCAGGTTTATGTATGACTGACATACTGTATCATTCCACCCCAAAACTCCATTCATGAGCAGCACAGTCCACACAGCACTCTACGCCAGGCCTTCTCTGCTCTCCAGCATTCACGCCTCCTCTGAAACAATTAAATACCTTTGCCAGCAGCTTTTAAACCCCCTTTGCCTCCTGTGCTGTTTCCTCGTGGTGAGGACCCATATTAATCTGAGGCCCATATTAATCTGAAGTGGGTTACCATTCCTCAACACGGTAACTTGGTAAAAGGGTTCCAAAGGATTGGGGAAAGTTACAAATATTCAGACTGTGTTAATGACTGCCAAAGTACAAGGAGGACTTTGGGTCCACAATCTTCGCATTATTGCTGGTGGTGAGGCGGATTTGAATCAGAGCCAGAACTGGGAACAGCCCTTCAGTTAGTCAGCAGGCACCCAGATACTGCACTCGTACCAGATGGGACGGCGCTAAGGAGCTCAAAGACAGCAGATGCTATTGTAGTGATATCTCTAAATAGTTACTATTGCAGCCCATGTAAAACATTTCTGCCACAATTCATTTAGCTTGGTTCTGCTGTGATACACCTGACTAGCTTCTTATCCACATAAGTATCAATGTGCCATTGGTCATGTGACATGCCAATGCAATGGCCCTGCCTGCCTGCGGTCAACATGTGAATGAACCTAGTCGTGGATAGGAGCTGTTAACATCATCCCAGCAGCTGCTTGCCAGTGGACATCTGAGGGTGACATGTGGCTCTCCTAAATATCTTCTGCACCCCACTGGTTCTGTTGTCTGTCACATGGAAACGCAGTAGACATTTCTGTCAGAAACGTGTCAGGCCCCAAAAAAGCCTGGAAGAAAAAGCTGTGATCTCACCTTCAAGTGCTGTGAACATCAGACATGCCGCAGGTTCTCCCTGATATGATAAGCTCGGCAACCATTATGTGTTTCATGGTGGCATAAGTGGTTCACGGCCCACCTGTTCTGCAGTAAATAACTACTGCCTTTTAACCCGGACCATGGATGCTGGTGACTGGAAGAACCACCAGCTGCCCAGAGTCTCAGGTTTTCTTGTTAAACACTGCCAGCGTTTCCTTCACCCTTAGAAAGTTCCCCCGTCCACGATGGGTACCCCAAGCTCACGGCCACAGTCTCACTTGGCAATGCCTCTCTGCAGAGGAGCGCTCCATTCCTTAGAGTTGGGCCCACAGTTACCCTTGATGCTGATTCGTCTCTGGGCAGCAAGCGCCAGGGGTACATTCATTAAAACTGACAGCCTGGGCGAGATCAGTGAGTGGACTTCAGAAGAAAGCTGCCCCAGGATGCCAAGCACTCACTTCTGCTTGTTGAGCAGGACTCTTAAATTACCAGGGATGTCTTCATCTATTTCTCTGTGTCTCACTTTTATTCTCTCTGAGCTTAGGTTTCATAGCCGAAAAATAAATCCGGGTTGTTTCACGGATGTTTTCTACTGACACACTCATTTTGTTTTGCTACTTTTTCAACAGCAAAAAACCTCAACCTCAGTGAGTAAATGTTTACCGTCACATCCAAACACACTTTTCTTACAAGACGGCAACGGCAACACAGACAACATTTAGCACAATTTCTCTTCGGCTATCCGACACTATAACGACCCTTTTGGTCGAAACCCTCAGCACATTTTACTCTAGCACAGGTTTGTAAAAGAAATAATCCTTATATTTATAAGAGGCTATAAAAAGCAAGTCTTTGGGAGACAAATGCCAGAACAGACGCACCTCCACGGTCTAAAATGTTTTTTTTTGTTCCAAAGTACACAAATAACTAAAATAAGGTGGGACTTTTAAAAGTTTACTTTGATTTTGTGATTTAGTTTATCATGTTATTCTCTGACCTCTCCCCCAAGACCTATTGATATCAATATAACTGGGGCTAATACTTCAGTTTACAAACTTAGACTCACTAGTGCAAATGACACGGACAGCTGAAGAACTATGGCTGGGGGGGTGGGGTTACTTTGTGAGTCCTCCAGTCTTCTTTGCCCAACTTCCCATGTCCTCCTATGGGTTTCTATGTGTCAGTCCCATTGAATTAGTGTCAGAAGTGGTCCAAGTTCACTAGGTGCACTGCAGGCCCTGACCACTAGAAGGCCCTGATACAGACTAGATTGAGTGGATGGAGGGGTGATTATAAGCTGTGCAGAAGTAGGTGGACCAACTATGCTGTTCTTCTTGTTCTTGTCCTTAACTTCATTCTTCTCAAAATGACCTTTTTTCTGAAAAAAAAACAATCACAGAAGTCACATCATTGCGTAGTTTTTGTTTGTACTCAAAGCCACCTGCAATTTATACAGCTGCAGATCTCACAGGAAATCAAACCCGTAACCTCAGCATGTTTAACCACCATGCAGCCACTGCTCTTGATGTGGCTGATGTGGTCCTTCTCTTTCGTGTGGTTTGCAGTTTCTCTAGCATCTTGCTTTCGCAGGCAGGCTGGCTGCTATAGGCTGTGTCTCCGTGTCTGCACACAGATGTTGCCTAGACAGCGGGAGATCTTTGGACTGTTATGGGGCCCATCACCACTCCTCCTCCAGACAGTCATACCCAGCCACTCCAACCTCAATTCCCCAGGAAATACACCCCCGAGAAGCCTGGGGATCTTTCTCATATAGGGACAAGTTTCTTCCTGTTTCTTCATGAGAAAAGGACAATGTGAAGCACCTGGTTGACACGTGGCCCCTGGCAGATACTGTGTAATTACTCTCAGCAAAGGGAAACCTTGTGTTAATAATCAAGAAATGGCATCTTATGGATCTGGGGCAGTCCGGTAATTTAAAAGAACCACAAGCTCCTGCATGTCCTGTATCAAAAAAAGGCATTACAGCATTCTGCAGTGAGTTATAATACAGATATAATGAGCTATAAGTAAATTAAGCACATGGAAACTAAAAGTATTAGTCTTCCATATATCATTTTTTAAACCTTCCCCATCATAGGTGATAATAAAAATGTAAACAAACATACAATTAAATCAATACCTAAGTATTTTTATTTTTTTTCTCGATCTAACAGCAAGCATTTAAAGAGATAGACAGTGGCTTAAAAGCAGTGAATTGAATGCATCAAACTTAATGCAGTGCTTTAAACACAGTCTACTGAAAGAAGTAAAGTGAAGAAGAGTGATTAAGGACCTCTTGAGTAGCTGGAAGTGAATGGAAGAACAAAAATTTTTAACCCACAGTGGGCTGTCAATCAGTTGCTATTTTAATTCACTTCCTGTTTGTTATATGATTGCTTCCCACAGGGATAAGCAAACTAGTGACAATGCATGGCAGTAAAACTAACTGGCACAGCATGTTTTTGAACATGAGAAGAAGCAGCAGGAGACTAGATTCTAATAGAAAATGGTGAAAAAGCAAATGGATTAATAACAGACTGTTTTAGAGACAACTGCTACTGATGTTTAACTAACTGCATGTTTTTCCATGCTTTAATGTAAATAATAAAACAGTATTAAATGATACATAATTCTGTGCATGCAAATGTTATTAGTTAAGAGCTATGTTGTAGAAATTCTCTGAGCTCTCTACAACAATGAGCTCGATAAGAGATTATGAAGCATGGATGATGGATGGAATATAATGTTTTGTAAGATGCTTGTGTTTGGAAAGAATATGTTAAAAGATAAGTTCTGAGAAAATTGTACAGGAAAATGTTAATATGTGAGCGGTAGGTCATTAGTAAAATAACATTTCAGATAATATGAAAGAGATCAGTGAATAAATATTTCTCTACACTGTAAATGGCATATGAAAGTCACTTGAGTACAGTATAAACAGATGCCAGAGAAAACACAAAGCAGCTTGTGTGTTTCTGTCTGAAAGCCTTTCCCTGCAGCCTTGTAACACACTTGAAAAATATTTCAGCTGTGAAATATGTTTACTGAGGAGTCTAGTCCTTCTTTTAAGAACCGGAACACTTTTGGCTAAACTCATCTAGCAAAAGGCCATTGAAGAGAGCTATGATCTCATTTACAATTTGGAGAGGGAAAGTGAAGTTTGACTGTGACATGGACCAAACAGGTTGTTTTGGGTGACAGGTGCAGTGTCATGGGCCCTGATCTGTGACCCATCTGATCATACACAGGTGGCAGTGCTGGATGAATACTGAGCCAGAATTGGAGTGTCTATCACCCCTAGCTGCCCAATATGAAGCCTGTGCTTCCATGCATCAGCGATGCATACTTAGAGCTGCCTAATATTTGCTCAGTTCTTTGGCAGAAAGGTCAAGCCCACCCACTCAGAGCCAGCACCACACATATTATCTATGTCACACTGACCGTTTAACCTGCTTGCCACAAGCTCTCAGTCACAACCTCTCAGTCAAAAGTAGTTACTGATTGCAACCTGGAAATTCAATCTGGTCAGTATGAGCAGAATATTAAGATAATAATAACAAGTCTGTATCATTCAAATTTCCGTAGAAAAAGTCCACTGAATGATCTTCAAAGGTTTCTCTGACTAAGTAATGGATGCTATTGCTTGTTAATGATAAATAACTACCACTGTATTCCCTTGTTAAATTATTCAGTACAGAATATTATAGTGCCAGGCGGATGGAGGCGTCATGGGAGCAGAGAAGGACAAGGAGACTTGCTTGCCAGGGAAAACAAGCTCTTTTTTAGCAGTCCTTAACAGGACTATAACAGGCACCCAATGAGCACCGAAACAAATACACACAGTCGAAACACAAAGTTGTCAGATGCTGAAGGTGCACAAACGGTGGGAGATCTACACAAGCTAAGTACACGCAAGGATCGGACGGTAAACACCAAGATACAGGCAAACACATGCGCAACAATAGGAAAATGCAACAATTAACAACAACCATAAAACAAGGGCTATGTACAATTACAGACAGAGGCTATTTACAATTGTATATGGGGCATTCTAGGACATTCACCCCGCCGGTGCTGCAATATGTTTAAATGGCAAGACAGAATTTTAGAAATATCTACGTTTATTTAGTTATAAGGATTGCTTGACTATAGGATACCACCGATATTCCAATATAAATACAAGTAGGCAGGGGTGGATTTTGCATGGGTAGCAAGAGACTGGCATGGAAATGCTAAAGGAAAATTTGAGGGGAAAAACACAAAAGCAAAGGAAAAACTGTACTCTTTCAGGTGTACAGGTATAGTTTGTTTATGCCACATTTATTGCTTAAGTTTAATTCTGACCAACTGTCTGTAGAGTCAATAGCTACAGACCTCCAAACTTCGTGTGGCCTTCAGATTAGCTGAAGAACAGTATGTAGAGAACTTCATGGAATGGGATTCCATGGCCGATCAGCTGCATGCAAGCCTTACATCACCAAGTGCAATACAAAGCGTCGGATGCAATGGTGTAAAGCACACTGCCACTGGACTCTTGAACAGTGGAGATGTGTTCTCTGGAGTGACAAATCATGCTTCCCTGACTGGCAATCTGAAGGACGAGTCTGGGTTTGGCAATTGCCAGGAGAACAGTACTTGCCTGACTGTATTGTGTCAAGTGAAAGTTTGGTGGAGGAGGGATTTTGGTGTGGGGTTGTTTTGCAGGGGTTGGGCTTGGCCCCTTAGTTCCATTGAAAGGAACTATTAATGCTGCAGCATTCAAAGCCATTTTGGACAATTTCATGTTCCCAACTTTGTAGGAACAATTTGGGGATGGCCCCTTCCTGTTCCAATATGAATGTGCACCAGTGCACAAAGCAAGGTCCATAAGGATAGGGTTGAGCGAGTCTAGTGTGGAGGAACTTGACTGGCCTGCAGTGCCCTGACCTCAACCCGATAGAACACCTTTGGGATGAATTAGAGCAGAGACTGCAAGCCAGGCCTTCTCGTCCAACATCAGTGCCCGACCTCACAAATGCTCTCCAGGATGAATGGTCAAAAATTCCCACAAACATACTTCTAAACCTTGTGGACAGCCTTCCCAGAAGAATTGAAGCTGTTATAGATGTTAAGGGTGGGCCAACTCCATATTATATATGGAGTTGGCCCACCCTTATATATATTTTATATATATATATATATATATATATATATATATATATATATATATATATATATATATATATATATATATCGCCCAACCCTATAGAGGATGCAGAGAAACAACATAATTAACTAATTCATACTTTATTGATTCCTGTAAACTATGTTTACATGATAAGAATGTAATTTTTTAACGTTACCTGTCTCACTGACAGGTTTGCAGCTAATGGACGGGAAGGGGAGAGGAGGCTAAAGTAGAATAGACCATAATTTCCTGGAGGGCTAGCCGACACAGTACTCTGAGCTCAGGAGATTATGTTTGACATCCTTTAAGTCAGGAAAACTCTTCTGAAACTTAAATATTAATTATGTTGAGTTTGATTTATATAATAATTACCTCACTTAAAACTGGGGTGCCAGCTGTGCCACCATGTAGATCTGCCACTGCAGGTAAGGACTGTAGCCAGAATAAGCAGGCCATTTCCCTCTTTGGGATGTAGATGTGAATACATATAACCATCAAACACTGGTGTCAAACCCAAGGATTCTGGTTCCTACAGTATGAAGACACTTGAGGAGACGATGCAAAATTTCGAGTCCGTTGAAAAGAATTATACATGGCACTCTGGTAAATGAGTGGGCCTGTTCTAACCACTTTTCTACCAAAACTTGAAAATGAGACAAGCAACTCAGTGTCAAAATCTGATGGTGACTAACGAGTGATTATCATCTTTGCCGAGGAAGTGGCCTTAGGCTACACACAGAGCAAGATAACAAAAAATTCTGAATTGCTTTTCAGTTCAGCCTTCTTCTTGAATTGAATGCAAAGATATCAGTGTATGTAAACATTTACACAGTATGCAGCATTTATATATCATAATGAAATCTTTTGCTACAAAAGGATGATCAATATCACCCTTCTCCAGCCCCATCAGCAAGTTTAGTGCTGGTTGTTTGACCGTACAGTATATTGTTTGTTCATGATGTTACATTTTTCTTATGTATAAAAAGTTGTAAGTGCTCTGCTTGCTGCTGCCATGTGTGTGGGGGGCTACAGTTTGATATTATTGTTTATCCTGAATTTTTTAATTAAAATGTTTCATTTGTTATTTATATGGTGCCCAGGCCTACAAGACTTGTATCCAAACAATGTCATGTTTTGAAGTAGGACAGAGAATAATATTGAAAGATGTAATAACTTCAGGTGAGATGGTTATGTTTGAAGAATGGCAAGTCCAGAGGGATTTTACAGAGAGCAGCAGTGTGACATGCAACAAAGCACAAATTAATTTGAGAATTTGGTGCTGCCCTTTCCCAGACATCAGTGGGACGAGTCCATCAGATCTGATGTGTGTGGGATTAGGAACAAGCACTTGTGGAAACTGGAAACCCGAGTGACTGGGCAAGAGTCTTCATGCTCAGCAATAAAGCCTATGGGAGTTGCAGCTCTGGTATAATTAAAGCAATGTAGTGTTGATTAATATAACACAAGTCCTGGGATCTGTAATACAACATGGGGGGGGGGCACATTGGTCTGTGTTATTCTGGGGTTTAGTCATGACAACTTGTGTATTTTAAACTATTTAAACTCTCATTTTAAATGATTACTTCACACCTCTTCACTAGTAGATTGAAAATACTACCGATGGACAGCAAACTTTGAGCTCAATCAGATTGTAATTTCATCTAAGTTCAGTAAACTAAATGCAAAACTGTTCCAAGATAAATCGAATGGAAAGGTGAGTGAAATAAAACCCATGTTAAAAGATCAATTCATCTTTCATTACTACTTATGCAGTAGGTGAGACTGGAGCCTTGCCCAGGAAGCACAGAGCAGTGAATACTACTGTATGGACAGAACACCAATCCATCTCGGGACACAGTTACTGCACTTAACTGTATGCTTGTTAACTGTGCGAGGAAAGCCGGGTACCAATCAGAAATATGCACAGGCAGAGAACATGAAAACCATAGGCACCCAACGGAAACACACACACACACACATACAGAGAGAGAGAGAGAGAGAGAGAGAGAGAGAACAGTAGAAATATACTATATGTTATGATTTTTCAAAACTGGCAACAAATATTACAGTTTTTCTCAATTGCTTTGGCACATTTCATGAAACATACTTAACAAGACTATAAGACCATTTCTCAAAACACTTCATACATATAGCACAACACTATGGTTTAACTGTAAAAGCCTGTAACTTACCCAAAACGATTAACTCATGGCTCAAAAGCAAATAATAACACCAATGAATTAGTCAATGCCATCATATTGAAAAGTAAAATCAGCATCGTTTTAACCATGAGTCAAAATGCTTAGATATATTGTCAATATGTCAGTGTAAGTATGCTCCTGAACTCCACAATTCTGAATGACAGTCGGTTCCCACTTTCCTCATTGTCACTGATCGATCATTCTTCTTTAGCAAACTGATACTTATTTATGTCAAAGACACCCGTTTCAACTTTGCTAAGCTCCATATTACAGTGTGTACAGTTCACTGTTGAAAGAAAGCACTTGCAAGTATTTTTACAGATCTCAAGACACTGTACAGTAGCAAACAAAAAAGCCACACGGCTTTCAGTCAAAAATAGCAAAACGGCAATACAGCAACAACACAGTTTTACAAAACCATTTACATATATGTACTAAAACATTTGGAAATTTGTGTGAAACAATGAGAAATTATGTTTTGCTGTTCAGAAGTGACATTATGGTGTGTGGATTACACTTGTTGTTTTGCAAATGTTCATTGCCATTTGAGAAATGTTCCAAAGCAATCGAGAAAAGCTGTAAAATGATAGATCTGACAGATCTCCAACTTATTTTTATCAGTGAAAACTGAAAGAGAAACAAAGTTTAAGAACAGATGGCCTTAAATAATCCTTCCATGATGTTATGTTGCTATTCTTAGTGAAAGATTCTCTCTTTAAAAAGCAGGCATAGTAACATGGCCATAATTTGTCATACTACAGTGCATAATCACTACATTATTGTAGCGTATCTCTGAAGGCATGTGATCTTGTTTTGCCCATTAACATGTCTATTATTTTTAAGCATTACAAATAACATGAAATAAAAATATTAAAAAAACAGCCCCCTAGTCATCAAAAATCCAAAATGTAAATATGAAAAAGAATGTTGTCAGATTTTGAATTTTTTTGTAATATAAAACAGATGTTGAGGTATAGTCAGTTTTGATATCTAACCTTACATTATGTTTTTGGCTTCAGGCTCTTAAAAGCGATTGGAGACGATTCTGGGCTTTACTAAATTTTGGTGTGAAGGACAATTGGTGAGTATGACAGTTTCTTCTCCTTCTTTTCATACTGCTTGTCAAGATACAAGAACTTCATTTTTGTAATAGCTGCATACAGTATGCTATTAAAGTTTACTCTTTATAGTTAACTTTTTTATTGATATTTGCTGTGACTATATATTTTCCATGATATGACACATTCTCTAAAAAAATCTATCCATCCACCCATCCATTCATACATCCATCCGTCCGTCCATCCATCCATCCATGACAAACTTGAAACTTTTACAAAGGAAAACACAGCAAAATCAATAAATTTCAGCTGACTTGTCCAGCTCTATCACAAAGGCTTTAGCTAATTTTTGCATTTCTCTTTGGACTCTATGCATTTATAAGCATTTTTCAATCCCTTTGATTTTAGGCTTATTGTTATGTTCTTATTAGGTTATGTACATGAGTTAGCCACATGTGCTGTGTGTTTTTGTTTTCAGGATATTCTGGGCTGCTCAGATATGTCATAATTTTATATGTAAATGTCAGACAGTCTTGATATCTCCTTTATGAGGAAAAGCTACTTGCGCCTATATATATATTATGGCAGGAAATATTTAATCATCTTTGATATACACTCACCTAAAGGATTATTAGGAACACCATACTAATACGGTGTTTGACCCCCTTTCGCCTTCAGAACTGCCTTAATTCTACGTGGCATTGATTCAACAAGGTGCTGAAAGCATTCTTTAGAAATGTTGGCCCATATTGATAGGATAGCATCTTGCAGTTGATGGAGATTTGTGGGATGCACATCCAGGGCACGAAGCTCCCGTTCCACCACATCCCAAAGATGCTCTATTGGGTTGAGATCCCGGTGACTGTGAACTCATTGTCATGTTCAAGAAACCAATTTGAAATGATTCGAGCTTTGTGACATGGTGCATTATCCTGCTGGAAGTAGCCATCAGAGAATGGGTACATGGTGGTCATAAAGGGATGGACATGGTCAGAAACAATGCTCAGGTAGGCCGTGGCATTTAAACTATACCCAATTGGCACTAAGGGGCCTAAAGTGTGCCAAGAAAACATCCCCCACACCATTACAGCATTGGAGTTCAGGAGATTGTCTTGACCAGGACCACACCCCTAAATGCATTGAAGCAACTGCCATGTGATTGGTTGATTAGATAATTGCATTAATGAGAAATTGAACAGGTGTTCCTAATAATCCTTTAGGTGAGTGTATATATAATGTATTATTTTATAACATCTGAAAGAAACTGAAATTGAAAACCATTGCTTAGTTTATGATCCACTGGATAAACACGGACATAACAGACGGTTTTAGAGTCCAGTGCTGAATGTTTATCAGTATCATTTTTGTGTCTATTGTATATACCCTGTGACACGCTCCGGGGCAAGCGAGCCGGAAAGCAGGCGAGATCAGCCGGAGCAGCGGGCTGGACAGAATGATGAATCTCTCACATAAGCTCAGCGCTACTGGGGAGGGTCTCCCCATGGAAGAAGAAGTCATCCATTGGACGAACCTCCTCGAACTACAGGAGGATCCAGTGGCCCGTCGGTTGATCGACAGGTGTTGGGATTTCCTGCACAGGAGGTTCCACACCGGTGAGCAGCAGCAGCTAGTTGAGGTAGGCAGAAACCTACT
This sequence comes from Paramormyrops kingsleyae, assembly GCF_048594095.1. Classification (NCBI taxonomy): domain Eukaryota; kingdom Metazoa; phylum Chordata; class Actinopteri; order Osteoglossiformes; family Mormyridae; genus Paramormyrops; species Paramormyrops kingsleyae. Next base: position 39,591,152 of record NC_132799.1, read on the forward strand.
GCTGCAGAGGGAGAGAGCGGCAGTTTGGCTGGCCCCCCTGGTGTATGCCGACTGGGAACCGCCCCCCGGCTCACCACCTACCTTCATCCCGGTCTTAAGCAAGGCGGCAAAGGCTCCAGCCGCCCAGCGAAAGACAACTTTCCCCAAGCGCACGACTGAGCTTAACGCGGCTTCTGCCACTCAAACCTCCAGCTCCGGAAGGAAGCGGCGAAAGCCGCGCCGAGTGCAGCATGAGGGAGAGTCAGTGCTCTACCTAGGTGCCTGCTCCCTAATGCCCGCGTGGGAGGGCGCCTTTCTTACCGGTGAGCCCCATGACGAGGAGGAGCTACCTCCTTTGGAGGCTGGTGATTACCGGCCAGAGCGCTTTCCTGGAAGAGGGATCAGCGCCGTAAAAGAAGCAAGTCCACGGGTCCCTAAAGCCCTTAAAGGGGCAGCACTTGCTCGGCCGGCGTCCATCCGGGCTCCCACTCCGGACCTGCCTGCAGCACCGCCTGCTGCTGCTTCTGCCGCTCTGCCCGTGGCACCGCCTGCTGCTGCTGCCGCTGCCTCTCTGCCCACGGCACCGCCTGCTGCTGCTGCTGCTGCTCTGGCCGCAGCAACCCCTGCTGCAGCGGCCGTCGCCGCTACGCCCGAGGTGCGCGCAGAGGCGCCCCCTGCTGGCCGCACGCCCGAGGTGCGCGCAGAGGCGCCCCCTGCTGGTCGCACGCCCGTGGTGTGCGCCGAGGCGCCCCCTGCTGGCCATGTGACTGCAGCACCCGCCAAGGCGCCCCCTGCAGGCCACGTGACTGCGGCGCCCGCAGAGGCGCCCCCTGCTGGTCGCACGCCCGTGGTGTGCGCCGAGGCGCCCCCTGCTGGCCATGTGACTGCAGCACCCGCCAAGGCGCCCCCTGCAGGCCACGTGACTGCGGCGCCCGCCGAGGCGCCCCCTGCTGGCCACACGCCCGCCGGCCCTGCCTGAGGCCGCCGCTCTGCCCGCTCTGCACGCGGTCCAGCCCGGCTCTCCTGTCTTGCCCGTCCAGGCCGGCTCTTCCGTCCAGCCCGGCTCTTCCGTCCAGCTCAGCTCTTCTGTCCAGCCCGCTGCTCCGGCTGCACCGCCTGCCGCCACGCCTGCAGCCTCATCAGAGGCCCTGCCTCTAGTTCCCCCAGCCTTCATCCCTGTCCCCGAGGAGGTCCCAAACTGTTGGACTACCGCTCCTTCCTCCAGGGAGGAGGAAGGACTTGAATGGGATCCCTTGGGGATCGCCCTGTGGACTCCCTCTCCCTCGCGAGACCGATGCCCCTCGGGACCCCGTCTTTCAGTGTCCCATAAGGGACGGGGCCACAGGCGTCGGGCCCGGTTCCCGCCCGCCCTGCCCCCTGGCTCGCCCTCGCCCGCCTTGGCTGGGGTTTCGGGGTCGCCTGCGGGTCCTCCGGCTCGGGGTCGGCGGTCGCCTTCGGGTCCCCCCCTGGTGCCTTGGTGCTGGTCCTCGGCGTCGCCTCCGGTTCCATGTCGGTTGCCTCCGGACCCCCTTGCTTTGGCGGAGCGTCGGACGGCGCCTTCGCCGGCTCTGGCTGCGCCGTCGCCTGCCGCGGCTTCCCCCTCCTGCCTGCCTTCGCCGCTGTTCCCTCCTGCTCCCTCCGTGTCCCCTCCGTCTCTCCCTCGTACCGTTCCCTCGGTCCCAGTGTGGTCCCCTCCTGCTCCCTCCTCCCTCTCCCCTGTGGCCCCTCCGGCCGCTGCCCATCACCCGCCTGGGCTCCCTCGGGCTCCCTTTTGTCCCCCTTCCATTCCTGTCTGGTCTCCCCTGTCTGCTCCTCCTCCTTTCGTCCCGCCTGTGTTTGCTCCTCGTCCCTCTGTCACTCCTCTGTTCACTCCTGGCCCCTTCGTGTCACCTGTGGGTGTTCCCTCCATGTCGACCCTTTTCTGTCTGCCTGTCGGTGTTCCCCGTCCTTTGTCAGGTCTTGTCGTTTTTCTGGTCCCTGTTCCTGTTCTGTGTCTCTGTCCTATTTCCGGTGTCCCGTTGATGTTTTGCTTTTGTTTTCCAGGTTTTGGGCCCCTCGTCTCGTCCGTCGCCTCCCTTCGGGCGCGCCCCGTGTGCGCGCCTTTGGGGGGGGGTTATGTCACGTTCAGCTCCGAACGATCCTCGTGTGTGCCACGCCCCCTCATTACCTCATGTCGACTCCTGATTGTCATCACTTGTTACCTATTCCTTTTGCCTTGTCTCATGTATTTAGTCCGAGTCTCAGTCAGTCTTCCCCAGATTCGTCATTGTTAATGTCCATGCCTGTCTCTCCTTTCGTTGCTATTAAACCTCGTTTACCCGAATCTCCGGCTGATCTCGCTTGCTTTCTGGCTCGCTTGCCCCGGAGCATGACACCCTGTGATTGGTAAAGTCAAATTTGGGAATGAACTGAGTCGGAATTTTAGCCTTAAACGACAAACCAATGCTGTAGCATGTCATTGTAGTTACATGTGGGAGGTGTTCCAGTTATGCAATGGTTGCATACAATTTCAACTGTTTTGACAGAGCTTGACATCAAACATACATATACACAACTTTTGTGAAAAAATATTAAGAAAACATTGAATAATTATCTTCTTAAACAGACTGCTGCATTTTCTTATTTTCTCTAGTAGAACTACTGCCATTTTTGAATGCTTTTCTATCCCTTTATTTACAGGCTTGTAGTAAATTAATTATAAAATAAATATTTTTCCCCAGAAAGGTAGCAAATATGCGATTTGTTTTCCATCTAACGTGACTAATATCAATGTTTTTTGCATCATTAGAGGTGCATTTTGGTGGAACGTGTTTAAAATACATACCTCATTGTGCACAGGATTACTCTGGAATACTTTAGTACACAACGTTGCAGCTTGGACGATCGGATCGAGTAAATTCTCTCAATTCCAATGATATGTGATTCAAATCTGTGCAATATATCTATCCAATATTACGAGCTTGGGATTAATGAGTGTAAAAATCAACGCATTTTGCGTTTCTCGGGTGCTAAGGGTTAACTGGTCTGTGACCACGTTGCTAAATACCAACCAGCTGATGGGTCTGAAAGAGGAATAGAGTTCAGCTCATTCTCTTCGCTCGCTCTTACCCACATCAATGTCCACTATAAATATCAGATTGTCTGCGGTAGGCATTCATGTTCAGCTGTGATGATTTTCCTTGTCCATGTCTGTTCTACTGTGAAAGTTCTCATTTTTGGACAGATTCCATTCATACTCGAGTCTCAGTGACTGGCATCCAAATGTTGCAGCAGCACGGATGGTTTCACACATTCGCTTTCCAAGACATGCACGGTTTCACTCAAAGTGAAGTCATGCTTCAGGTTTCCTCACGATGTTTTTATGATTACCCTTCTGCTGGGAGCCTGCAGTTTCCTGTTTGATACTTTGGGTCCCTTACGGGGGTCAGTTGTCAAGTCACTCTGTTACCAATTATTATTTTTCTCACTATTAGCTGTGATATTATAAATCATTAAAAATGATCTGTTAACCCTTGTTCATGTACTCAGACTTGGTGGTAACGCCCTTCATGTACTCATAATAGAGTGGTAATACTCTCTGGCAGGTTTGTGCAGAGGGAGGGGCTTGGGGGTGCCTGGGCACCTGTCCCTTAAGCCAAAATTATTAACAGTGCCTGCCTTTATAGGTACAGAGCTCCGCTGGCAAGGGTAAGATGAGCACCGTCTGTAGGGCCTTTGAATTAGCAAAACACCTTTGAGCACCTGGCTCTCAAAAAGTCTCTGCATGGCCCTGCCCTCCGCATACAGTGAACATATTGATCCCTATTTCATTTTTAGGGCATGGTTTGGTGGGCTTGACTGTGGACTCACCAGGCTGTGGAAGTTTGCTGAGCCAACAGCGTGGGGCTCTGGGCTTCCCCTCTCAGGCCAAGCTTGGAGCGTGTTGCCTGAGCCTGGGCCTGGTCCTCCCGCCGGGTGGGGCTGCTCCACTGGCGCCTGGCCTGCTTCAGCCAGCGGCCACCCAGCCCCCACTTCTCCAGGTAGACTCGGCACAGCTCGTAGTTCATGGCTGAATAGTAGAGGAAGTCCAGGGCCAGGAGGATCATGACAAAGAAGCCGTAGACCCAGACTCCGATGAGGGCGCTGTAGTTACTGCACAGACAGGGTAAACGTCATATTAAAACCAATTTCTATTAAAGTCAGTACATATTGTCCATTACATCAATGGAGAAATTCATAAAACTATGCAAGAATGTAGATGAAAGATTGCAGAAACTGAGTTCCAAAATGGACTTATAGTGGACTGTTGATATCGTAATCATATTTCATTGTTTTTCTGTGCTCTTAGAAATTGTACTAATGGTCTCCTGATTATATAATGTTGCTCAGAGCAATATCAAAAGCTTCATTTATATACTTAATAGACCCTTAATAAACCCTTATCCATCCGTCCATCCATCCATTTTCTGTAACCACTTGTCCTATTCAGGTTCGTGGAGGTTCCAGGGACTATAATAAGACTCATTTTAGGGGAACATCCATCTAAAATCTTTTAATATGAAATTAAGGCAGGGTATTTAATCTACTGTGGCTAAATGACAAACAATTGCAGTAACAACTGAAAAAGTACAATATTCCTTAATAGCCCTTTACCTGGATGTGATGAAAACTTAAAAAGCAGCCAGTGGTTTTAGCAGGAAAGGAGAGATTCTCAGCTCAAATTGGTTTCTGAGCCTGTCCAATCAACCAAAGTATAAAGAAAACCCACAAACCCCACAGAAAAACAGTGGAGAAAAACACACTGACTGAGCATATCGTGGCCTTGAAGCAGTAAAACTGATTAAGTATCAATTCAATCATCAACTCTTGTCTACATTGAAGTCAGAAGTTATACATGCCTATATTTGACGTATAAAATGTAGCTTAGAAATGTTCTGGGTTGATCACCCCTGTTGTATCAGAATAGGTGCATCTCCAGTGTACGGCTGAATGGGCTGGAAAATGCATCCTCAGGCGAACTGCCAGGAAGCCCCATGTCTTCACAAAAATGGAAGCAGAGCCCTGGTCAGTGTTCCACATCAGTGGTAAATAACCTTTTAAAATCCCACAGAACAGAGCACTTTGTTCCTGCTGGTTATTTGTTTTGTAGCCAGTAGCATTTACATGTACAATACAGATATCATAAAGACACACAGTTATTTAAATATAAAAAAGCCTCACTTTGTTTGCCCCCCCTCTTTAAACAGAATAACTGATGGGTAAGAAAATATCCATCTTGTAAGGAGTGCAGTATGATCACTTCCCCAGAATTGCTGACTTATTTTGTGTTTGCTGCAACATAAGCAAATTGCAGTTATTGCTGATCATTTTCTAGCTGTATTGCTACTATTATGACTGTTTGAATATTCTAAACTTTTACAAACTTTCTATTGATAAGTACACTGTAAATTCTGTAAATGTGATTAGTGATCTATTATAGGTTTGTTTATTTTGTTTATTTAGTGAACACCCATATCATTTGCACTCTCCATTCCGGCTGTCGACCATCATGTATAAAGGGCACATTCTGAACTCATTCAGGGCCTCAGGGTGGCATCAGTGACAATTACAGAGACAGACTGAAGCCTCATTAGCAACGGATGGCCAGCAGATCATTGTGAGCATGAAATCAGAGCTGGCGTGGGGTTGGTGACATCAGGACAGACTGTGCATTAAACATATTCCCCATCTTCAGCCACCCTTCCAATTGAACTTGATCTTATTTTTCTATTTTTTCTCCTAGCCCAGATCACTTTTAAAGACCTGTATGGCCGTGTCTGGCCAGAGAAGAAGAGTATTGCATTCTGTGTAATACTTCCCTTGACATTTTTTGCACTGGTACTGTTTGTTGTTGTTTATTATGTATTGTTACTGTCTGTTAATATTTAAATGTCTTTTTACTGGGTTAATGTGTGTATAGTGCTACTGGAAACCTGCAGTTTCCATCCATCCATCCATCCATCTATCTATCCATCTATCTATCTATCTATCTATCTATCTATCTATCTATCTATCTATCTATCTATCATCTTCATCAGAAGCATCTGTATTCCCCTTTGCCTCAGCATTTTCACTGGCACGTCACCCTGCTTCAGTGGAAGAAAGCACCTTCTCGCATGTCTCTCAAGTGTCCACTGGCTGCCTGTCCTCAGTCAGCAGTACAGTAGGAACAGCCTTTCGCCAGCTTCAGACTCTTTGATCACTATTTGTACACGTACACATCAAAAGACAAAGTGAGCTCTCCATGTTCATTGCAGCTGGAAAAATAGTCTAATTGAACGGTATTGTGTGGAGGCCAGGAGTCTGAAGCATGATGTGCCTTTTAAGGAGCTTTAGGGAATAAAAAGTTAATGCTTTGAAGACACGGGTGTTTGTGCACATGTGTGTGTGCTGTGTGAGAGACCAGGAGTGGGAAGGAGAGAAAGAGTTAATGGGAAGCAGTGAGCTTTTTTTCCAGCGTGTCTTTGGCATGAACAAGGGCAGAACAGCTCAGAAATGCAGATGATTACCGAATCTGGCTCTCCGTCTGTTTTTTTTTGCACACTTTGCAGCACTTTATTCTTAAAAACTGTAAGAACAAGCAGTACTCATGCTCTCTGTCACCCAGAAATAGCCCTCTTATTTCCAGACAAAGGGCTGCACTTTTGGTGTGTGTGTACATACTTCCTTCTCTATGGTGCTCTCAGAATGGTCCAAGGCATGTTGAGGAAACAGTAACTTGACAAGACAGGTGGACCAACTAAAGCTGTTTCACTGAGCTTTGCTGCTATAGATAGCAGACAGTGTGATTCACTTCAGTTTATTCTGCTGCCTCCTTCTCCTTCTCATACCGACGTGTGCATCACCAAGAACACAGTAATAAACAAACCCTCACTGTTTCCACTGCATTATGCTGTCAAAAATTAACTTCTGTTTACCTTTTTCCCTCAACACTTATCTAGTACAGCTTCTCAGTGATCCTGAAGCCAGGACAGTAGGCAGAGTATTACCTGGACAGGATGCCAGTCCATCGCAGGGCATGAACATGCACAGTAATTTAGAGACACTAATAAATACAGTACTATGCAAAAATCTTAGGCAGGGAAAGGAAATGATTTTTAAATGATCTTCATGTTGGTATGAAACTATGACATTATGTCTGTCAAAATGTATCAGCTTAGCCATTTCAAAACCTCTCCTAGATTCACTACAGTATTTTTCCGTACCATTCAATTCACCAATGTATTTTTTGATTCAACCACTACCCTACCGTATTTATCTATTTAATACCTCATTTAGTTATTTGACTAATTAATTTAATTAATTAATTGAGCTGGTGTTGAAATTTAATGAATATGTGGAATGGCTGGGGTGCCGCTGAGAAGAGGTTTGGGAACAAGATATCCAACAAGATATCAGTGACTATTCTGTGAACAGAACAAATTTTAGTCAATTTTGATTTTGGTACTATTAATTTGCGTGTATTCTAATTTGAAATTATGTTTATTTTATGAGCAAATATACACTGTCTACCAAGATAAACAGCTTTAAATATTTTCTTTGACTAGGACTTTTGCACAGTACTGTACCTGTATGCTGTGAGAGGAAACCAGAGTATTGAGAAGAAACCCAAACAAAGGATAACAGGCAAATTCCGTAGACATAGCCTTGGAAGGGACTGAACCCAAAACTACACTCTGAGCCACTGTGCTGCCCCCTGTTGTTATCATAAACATATTTTACATATGACCAAAAAAAAAAACAAAACAGTAATGGTAGCAATAAAAATATTAAATATGGTGTTTCTTTTCCTAATTTTCACCCTTTTCATATGCTTTAAATAATGTGGGATACTAATTCGCCATCACAAATGAGGACTGTAAAGAGCAGGACTTACTTGTGAGAGAAGCCATCAGGATGCAATGTCATGTTGACCTGCATGACATGCTGAAACTCTGTCTCATTGCAACAGTACTTAAATGCCGTGTTATTGTGGTGGCAGCAGAACATATAGGTCTTGTTGTCGGACAGGCGGGGGCAGTGGAAGCCAAAGTGGTAGCGCCCCTTGTGGTCAGAGTAAGGTTCACACACCCGGAAGTGTGCCGAGTAGGCTGTGAGGGACAAATGGATTAAGATGGAAGTTGTTAGAAACACCAAACAGACCACATGACACAGCTAAATAATATCCTGAATATGATATTAAAAAAACCGATGGCAAAGGCCAAGAACTTAATTCTTCCGAAGACCTTCATATCAAAACTGAAATATTTTAATCCAGCACAATAATTAAAAACTCAACATATTTCATATTTATTTCTCTAGTCCAGGGGTCAGCAACCTGCGGCTCGCAAGCCACATGCGATTCTCTGAGCATGAGGCTGCAGCTCTTCTCAGAACGAGAGATGCATTCACATTTTCATGTCTTAACATATTATGATATTACTTTCGTAAATATAAATACTTTATTTATGGGTTAACATTATTATTTTTGATTTAGATATTTCTTTAGCTATATGTGAATGAGGCAGTATGTCGCATACTTCTGTGATGTCTCAACTGCATAATTTACATCTTCCACAAAGTCATTCTCTACGACGAGATTACATCTCCGGTCAAATTGTATGTTTTCTGGAGTTTTATTCTGTGTCCGAGATTGGATGTAGACTTAAAAGTTTATTGGGATTCCTAATTCTTTCATATACTTTTCGTAGTAGCTAAATCCTCACAACGCCTTCCTAGGTCTGTGTAAAATTATAATATTTTCTCCAATTTACATATTATAGCCAGCTGATTTCGAAGTGGTGATTTTTGCACAGCTCAGTCAGCACAGTTACAGTAGTGAAGTGGAGAGTGAAGGGCAGACAATGCAGAGCCAAACAAACTTTACTCAGAAAGAAGGGGTGAGGGTGAAGACTATTGCAACAGAACTGAACGATATTGTGATATTAGTCACCTTTGCGCTGTTTCGTATCCGAGTGATTTAAATCTGAGAGCTCCCCCCCCCCTTAATTGTTTTTCTTTATTTTTTGTAAGTACTTGAAGTTTTATTTTTGTTTTAAATGCCTGTATATACCGACATCGCATTAAAAATCGTATCTCAAACCCTCTTCTCTGTCAATTGCAGCTCTTTGTAAGTCTTTGGTCAGACATTTAAGATAAAATGGCTCTTTGCTTTAAAAAGGTTGCCGACCTATGCTCTAGTCAATCAAACATGATATCCTAAAGAATAATGTCCAAATATAAATTGAAAGCAAAATAAGCTGCTAACGGCAACCAAAGGCCACTAAGGAGCCCTTGAGATCCGCTGAGATTCTCCTCAGCCAGAATATCGCAGCATTTCAGCCACAAGTCCAGTCCATCCCCCACCTGATTGCAGCGTTCACATGGTTAAACACTTGGCATAGTCATCCTGGAGGTGGAGGCCAAAGAAGGTCAGCCTGCAGGCCTGCCCTCAGCCTGGCACAAACAGACCCATCTCACCTATTTTGCACTAGCTTTTGTGTGGCTGCCATCTTGCCGTTGCTTCTTGGCCCTTAGAACAACCCAATTCCATCAAAATTACCATACAAATATTATCAAAAGCGAACAATATTTTTCAAACACAAATTGCACAAATTGTAGAAAAAAAGCATGGTAGTTAATGAAACCCAGCTGGTTTTATTTGGATGATTTTTACGCAAGAAAAATAAACTGGACCATCTTCAGGTTTGGGAATCTGAAGCAGCTCAGTTCAGCAGCTTCAGTGTGAGCTGCTGTGTTTCCCTTTGCACTTCTGAGAGCCAATAAAGATGTTTTGATCAATGCTGTGCTTTTCCTGCCTATAACTGTGCATCCTATTTTCTGCTGTATAAAAAGCCTGTCCGACCCAGATTGTAGACGTCCCACAGCCTTGTACAACTGCCTTAGGCATCACTGAATGCATAATCTTAAAAGAATGAACTGAAAACTGTGTATACTTAAACTGAAACTGATGCTTTCAACCCATCATTAAACCTAACACTGCTACATTAGTTTAAAATCAGTTTATGCTGCACTTATGTAATTATCAAGATCTTTAAACTGCATTGCACTTCAGAGAATCGTTCATAAACATTTACCATAATTTACAAAAAGATCTTTTTTCCTGGACAAAAAACTTGGAGGCTTTGATTTGTGGAATGTCATATGATCCAAAAACATACATTTTGCAAAATGAAAGCACAGCAGGAAAGTAATTTTACCTGTCAGAGAATTAGTTTGGGAAGAGAGTCTAAAAGCTTTCATGCTCCTGCCTGTTTCATGTCTTACCACTGTGCCTCAGATAACAAAGTATTTAAAACACCACAAAGTTTCCTAACTGTGTGCAAACGGTGTAATAACAGATCAAGGAAATAGCAGAGGGAGACATGCACTGTAATCCAATTGTCTTGTGATGGCAAACAGAAAATTACACCATTAAGGATGAAAGAATTTCCATCCGGATGTTTATAAAATTGAATTTGATTCCTGTATTCCTCATAAGCGACAGATGGACCCAGTCTAGTTAAATTACAGGGAGGAATTATCTTTTGTTTGTCTTGTCCGTCACAGTAGGATTTCTTTTCCACCAGCCTTCTTCGTGAGACTAAGTAAACAAGTTCACTTACACTACTACAAAGAAGAAGAAAAAACAGAACAAAGAAAAGTTACACGGTGGTGCTGATGCATACTGTAATTGGGGAAGTTAATAAAAAATGACAGTAATGTATACAGAGATATCACTAGGCTGGTGCAATTGATTTGCAAATTTCTGTTAGGTTAAGATACATATTCACTGCATTGTATTTGATTTAAGACACTAAATTCCTTACCCTGTTACCTGATATATAAAATGTCCCCAGGTACAGAAAATTGCATTTTATTCTTCATGTGCCCTTTACCTTAGTTATTTTTCTATACTATTCAGCAGATCTAGTTCTTTTTAGCTTAATATTGCCTCTAAGCTATATTAGTTTAATGCATTAAAATACCCTGCCGACCTTGGGCAGGATAAGTGGTTGGAAGACAGATGGTTGGATATAAAATATGTGAAACAGAATGAAAATATAAACCCCATTATTCATCAGCTGTTTAAAAACGCTCAAGGAAAAGGCAGTATGGTAAACTGGATAGTGAATTTTTTTTTTTTCTGGAGATGCGATCAATGTGCAATTCGTAGGAGACTCACTTCATTTCTGTAAGCAAAATAAATAAATAAATACATAAAAAAGATGCTGTGAAAACAGTCTTTAATGGTCATTTATCCAGATGAGGTTGTCAGTGTTTTGTGTCTCCACATTGAGGCTATATGCAGTGGGGTTTCCAGAAATTCTCCCCATTCTCTCATCTTCCAAGTAACAATGAACGAACCTGATGAGTCTATATTCACCCAATTAGGTAAACTGTGTGATCTTTCCGGAAACCAACCAAAAAAAGCCATCATCCTGCAAGCGGCGCAAAGAGGAGATGCTCATTTGCATGTAGGCCTAATAGAAGAAGGCTATTTGCATACAGATGAGTGCTAGCTGGGATTTAGTGAGGCAAAGTATTGGTCTGCTTTTGGACATCTGAACCTATGAGGAAGCCAGTCTAAGGAATGGGTCTCTGGTATTTGTCTGAGCAAATACCGAAGTGGCAAGCAGGAAGAAATGGATATACATAAGAGTGAACAGGCAAATAGTGACACATTCTATAACTATTGAAAATATTTCCCCAATGTAGCTTTATAAATTCATGGATTATTTGAGCAAGAGATCAATGTGGAACTTGATATAATCCATCCATCAATGTCCAGGATGGAGCTGGGCAAGGGACACCCTGAATAACATGCTAGTAAATTATAGAGTACCCACTCACAATCTACAGGTAAACTCACTGGACCACGAACAGAAACTGAAATGAACACAGGGATACTACACATAGGAAGTGAACTCACAGTCAACCACTAAACCTCCACCATATTGCCTCAGATATCTGGAGGGTTAAGAGTGAAACAACAAATTATATTAGAGTGCCAACCAAAAAACTCCCCCATCATCGCAATACTTGTGTAACCACAATTCCCGGCAGCTGAAAGCTGTTTCTATGGGTATCCAGCCCTTTCGTGAAAAGATGATAAAAATGTTTCACAAATATTTCCTCTGACTCATGCTAATCTAAAAAAAAGCGCACAATTGTCTAAAATGTAAAAACAAGTCAGAAAGGTCTGAATGAAAAGAAATTAGATTTGACAGATCAGAAGCGAGGGCTGGATAGACAGCGCCTCCAGTTAACAAGCCGGTGCCAGGGCAGGAGGCGGAGGAGTGAGGAGCACAGCTGAGAGGAGGCTCAGTGTGAACCTCCTGTTTACATTCATTCCCCTTAGAGTGCTGGTTTACTGTTTACCTGATCCATTTGGGTTAAGTACCTCACTCTGGGGTACCGCACAAACTAACAGACAATCATCAGATTATGAAAACAAAAGACGTTGTGGACAAAAGCATCTGATAAATAAATATATTTAAAATAAATGTATAAATGTTATGAGTATAATTGCTATGCTGCCTATCATCTAGTGCAGTTAAAATTCATTCATAAAGCCTTAATATTCATTCATAAAACTAACACTTTTAAAATAGTTTCCATTAGACCATTCTATAAACATTAAACCTTCTATTTTGATTGCATGCAGAATACATAAATAAATCAGTACTTAGGCTTTCATGGTTTTTTATCTGGCTTCTTCTGTTTTTCCAGGCTCTAAGAAACAGAATAATTCTTATTTTAAAGGACTCTGCACTCTGAAAATGCTAAAACGAATATTTATGAAATCATAATTAAACCTTAGAAGTCCTCTCTTGTAAGGTAATTTTACCTCAGTTAGATTTTAATACTGTCTTTCAATAGAACCCAGAGTAGTGATGATATTTTACTAATTACTAGGCTAATTACGGCAATTGCTTGTCTAAATTAGTGTAAATGTTTACTCATGCACACCTGGATATTTTAGGCCTAATAATGACAATATTGAGATTGTTGAAACCCAATCTGAGTTGACATCATTATGAATAGCAGTCTTTAAATTACTAGTAAATCAATTTAACTGGTTGGATTTTATCTGTAAGTTAAGTTGTTTGTAAGCTGTTATTTCAGAAACACTACTGGTGTGGTAAGCATCAAACAAGGATGAATTACGTATATTGTTATATTTAATATTGAATTTGATAGTGAAAATCCTGCTAAGATAATAGTTATCATCATAGTTATCATCCTCATCTTCATCTTCTTCACACCCCTTTTCATAGTGAGCATTGCTGTGCTTAATAGTTTAGTGATCCCCCACTCCAGTCAAGGACAACAATGTGGATGCAAAATTTGGTACAATTTGGTGTGTAGCCATGATAGCAATTCTATATTTTGTATTGGTACAGAAAGCATTATTTAATGTTAAGCAGCTGGAACTGCTTGGAAAGGGCATCACTGTGACATCACAAGATACTGATGCGAACGTTCTACAAAGCACTTCCCTACTTCCCTAGCACATCACATCATTTTAGTTTAAAATTCAACCCCAGGGTAAAATGCATGCTAAAACCATCATACATTACATTTACAATTGAAGAGTTACACATTCATATCTAATAAGCTATTTGAATTGTATTTTAATTGACTTCACAATTTTATATTATGAAGTTCCATTTTTAACTAGAAAAGGCAAATAATTTGTTCCCTAGTACAGATGGTTTTACTTCTAAATTGATTGTGCATTGTGAAATGTATTTTGAACCAATGTGATATCCAACAATTGTATTGATTAATGTTCCGCAATTTAAATGAAACAGTCAAATCATATGTTCCCTGGTACATGATTTTAGCTTAATATTAAACTAGCTTAAAAATGAACCCTGAAGTTAACCAGTGGAAGAGCAGAGCACAAGACCTTTTACTATATTCAAAACCTGAAGTATGTTCCTGTTCATTAATCAGCAAATTGTTGCTTCCTAAACTGGTCTTAAATCACATGATTTTGCTTTAGGCAGGAAGAAGAGCCTCTCCATGTGTGTAATTATGCAGCAACTCCCCCCACCCCCCACTGTGTATCTCATAAGGAGTGCCTCTGTCATTATAACCCCACACAGGCCAATGAGATCTGACACCTGTTCAGTCATTTTGAAGTTAATAATGAAAACCTGGGAAACAGCATTAGTATTCACTAAGCAAATAATCAACAGGCAGTGCTTCATTTGTGCAGCAGCTATTGTCAGGAACTCTGGCTCAGAGCAGTCTGCACTTTGACACCTCTCAGGTGTACTCTGGAACCTCACACACTACACCCAATATAGTTCAACTTAAAATTTATTTGAGTTAAACTTTGGAATTAATGCAAATTGAAGTAAAGGACTGTATATTTTTTAAATCGTTTGCATTGTATGATTTTTTTTACATACATCAGCCTAAATTAGTATGTTTTACTTATTTGATTTGAAAAGGAAAAAACACTAACCAGTGTTCATAGAAAATATTGCATTGTTTAAGTAATTCATAGTGCATTCATAGTGCATTATCATAAAAGACTGATTTGTGTGTATGACATCATCATGATCTTTATCAGCTCCAGCACCTCAGAATTTACAAAAAATAGATGTGGTGATTTCACTAGTGAAGACTCATAAACCTCCAATGGTCTGTGCAAGCCTCTTAGAACATCCCTCTACCTTCATGGTTCACTAAGCATGACTCTCTTCAAATTGTCTGAGGGCTTCTATAAGTGTGGGAAAGCCTCACTGATCCATAACACCCTCACAATAAGTACTCCAAGCTCCATTAATTCAAGAAGTCAGAGGGAATTGCTGTTCTACACCATGTGAAGGTGTGTGATATATATTATCTGTTCACTTTATTTATTTTTTCTTTGCAATAATCACAATACAGAGCACCGCTCCAGGAGATTATAACACTACCTAGCTTGTCTTGCCTCAGTCTCACTGGTCTGTCATGCCATGGTGACTGTGACTGATATTGATGTAGGTTTCAGGTTAGTTTCTCAGCAAGGAACTAAGGTTACTATAGTTAGGACAAACACTGAGGAATGTCACTACATTGCTCAGTTATTTCAAGCTGACAGAAGGCAAATCAATGCTGCAATCATAACATGCCTTAATTCTGAGTACTCTGAGTGGCAGTGGATGACAATTTGTTTTACAACTAAATCTGTCACTTTTTTGTTAAAGTTATTAGCAAGATGTTCATTATCATGCATTGGTCATGTCTACTACATAAAAATACATAAAACAATACAATTTAGAAATGAAAGGGAAGATTTTGGCATTGTACATTGATTAGAAATCGAAAACTGATGTAATTTATTTGAGCTCTAGACATAAATTGATCTACACACAAAGGTAGTGTAGGAATATCACAAACATTGTATTAGCAAGCTGTAAAAGCTATCAGTAAAGTACTGGGCCCTTCACAAGCTGTAAAGAATACCACTGAAGTGCAGGGCCATAAGCCAAGTGTAAAAGATATCAGTAAAGTGCAGAGCCATTAGCATTCGGTAAAGGATATCACTGAAGTGCAGAACAGTTAGGACAGTGTAATAGATATCACTGAAATGCAGGGCTATTTAGTGGGCTATCAGTAAACTGGAGGACTATAAGCAAAGTACAAATGACATATGAAGGGCCCAGAAGCAAAGGCATACATTTTCACCCTTGGCTGACTTATAAACCAGTTTAAAATGTGCAATTAGTGATTAGTACCCAACAGGGGGCCACATGGTGTCCCTGCCTATATTTTAATTTAGTGATTAATTGCCATTGTTGACACACCACAACAACAAAATGTGTTCTCTGCATTTAACCCATACATAACAATGTGACATAGCAGGGGGCATCTAATTCAGCACCCAGAATGCAGTGCTTGGGGGGGATCTGGCTCAGGGTACCTCAGTGGAGCCTTGCTGGTCAGGGATTCAAACCTGCAATCTTTCAATTATGAGTGCGCTTCCCTAACCATTAAGCTACCAATGCCCATACATGCCCTGGGCTTCCTATGATAGACTCCAGGTTCAACACATCCTGGGCTATGGGAGATGGATAGAAAGACAGTAATTAACAATATTATTTCTCGGTGTTTAAAGCCTGGGGCTCCTGAGTTCAGAGTGTGATGATAATAAAGAGGAAAGGATGCTGGTCAGCCTGCAGCATGCGGTGGACGCTGGTTCTGTCTGTTATCGAGCCCCTTTGCTCACCTGTGGTCAACAGCAATAGCAAGGCGACTGCCAGGAGATCACAGGACAGCCAGCTTGGGGGGTGCATCTTCTCTCTGACATGCGGAGGTAGAGGACCAAGTGGGCTTCAGCTGAGCACCAGCACGCTTCTGATGGTTCTTCTCATGGTCTACGATGTCCTGCCTGGAGGAGATGTCCAACTGATCATATTGCACATTTTGCTTTTGATTCTCTAGCAAAACAGCGTGCGTAGTGACAAAAGGGGTGAAAGATTTAAAATGTTGTCTTTGGCGATACAGTAAGACCAGATTTTATATTCTCTACTGGATTTTGTAGGATTATGACATGTTAATATGCTGGCTAAGCTTCTTAAATCACAGAAAGAATGCTTACTGTTTGCTAGAGAGTGTGTATCCATCTGGTCTTTAATACAGTTATCAATCATCTGATATTTTAGAAGCATTTCCACTTACAATCAAAGGGTTGAATAAGGTCAATAAAGCACGGAGAAAATGCCCAGATGAAAATACCCCTATGCTATCTCTACTAGGAAAGTGACTTAGAGACTTATTCAGGAACTGAAGTCTGAGCACACCTAACAGGGACATGAGTCACAGAGCCACGAAATAAGTAGAGTATTTAGGTGACAGGCAGCTTCGCATCAGAGGCACGCAGCCCGCGGCACGAGATGGAACGAGGTGTTCCAGCACCAGGGGCTTTTCTCCCAGGTTTCCTGCCCTGGGGCCTCCCTGTGGACATGGGTGGCCTCAGAGTGCCTGAGTTCAGTTTCCCAAGGTAAGAAATACAGAGCATAGCTGGAGGAGGCTATCGCAGTACCAGGTTTTCCATGTCTTAGTCCCAATGGTCTGCTCGATATAATGTCGTCTCTCACCCTCCCCTGGGAGCTCAGAGGGGGTTATCGGTACACAAACCAGATGCTCTGGATGAGAAGCAGCCCACTGAAAGGCTTTGTGATGAAACATGTAATAAAACAAACTATTTTCCTCTGCCCTTTCCTTCCATCCATATTGAATGGACTAGTCTTGGCAAGGCATGTTAAGACACAGTTCCAGAATGAAATGTTATTAACTGATTCTTTCCAGGATATGGATGGTATGAAGTGTATTGTTTTAATCACCCTTATTATTCTCACTTAAATGCAGTAGTATGGTTTAAATTAAAATTTCCTCTAGGGGATAATTCATATAGGGTTAAAATGCCCTCTGCCTTTAATGATGAAGTAGTCTGAATCTGTTGCCTGTTCTCAGCATGCCACTGAAGTCTAAACATAAAGGGAAGAAAATTTTTATAGGATGAATTCAGTCTTATTTTTGATGGTTGGATAACAACAGATGGCTTCCAAAAATAAATGAAAAACGTCACAGTCACGCCTAACATAGCAGAGCACAGGAACCCCAGTGGTGGCTTTGCAAGTAGCAAGTTGACTTGTGTCACAACGGAAAGAACAGGTGCTTCAACCTTGTGCTAGCAGTTCAGGTCGGTAAAGGTTGTGATTTGTTCATTCTTTTGTTAGATGTTAGTATGTTATATTCACTACACACTCTACTGAGTTTTCTTCTATTAGTACTTTTATATTTTTCACAATTTCTGCATGCATGTTGGATATTCCTTTAACTACTCAAACATAATATTATTGTGGATAACTATTACTGTGGATCAATAGCGACACATGGAGCTAGTCTTATAAAAACAAAAGGCTCATAATCCCTGCAGTTTGTGGTTTGTCTAGTGTATAGAGAATACATGTCACGAAAGTCACATATGGGTCAAATGCAGAGGACACATTTCGTTGTTGCGCACTGTGTGCTGTGGTGTGTTGACAATGACCACTGATCACTAAATTCTAAATTCTAAAGATGATGAAAGGAGAAAGGAAGAACTCAAGTGAGAGGGTCCTTGCCCTCATATTTAATCCAAGTTCAACATAAAAAAAACCTATGAATTGTTTTGTGTGGATTTCCAAAGGATGTTTTGCCAAATTTTATGTACAGATGAAGTCAAATCCTAAAATATGATGAAAGAGTTGAGGAATCATTTCTGACAAAGGTCTATTTTAGCTTTCTATATTAGATTTCATCAGTCAACATTAGCTAACATTTGCACCTTAACTTGCTAGGTAGTTTAGGTACTTAAATTTTAATATGTGATGCCTTACAAATGACTGGATGCCAGATGTGCACTGCTAAGTTCAGTCAAACAAGTTTAGTTTGTCTGTGATCTTGACGCTCACCTGGGTCCATCAGGACCAAAGTGCGAAGTAACAGCAGTTAATTAGCCTGTTAGCTATTGCATGACATAAATAGAGAAATACAATACAGGATCTTGGTATTTTTACTAACTTTTGATTAAAGGTTATGAAGAACAGAAGTTTTGACGTATTCTGAATTTCTTTTTTTAAAAAGGAAGAAGGATTCATAAAACTAGTTGCCTCTGACTTTTTGAATTCATAAGATAAATAAATTGCTATTAAAATGTTCTGGTAGATCACTTTGTGTTTAACAAATGGAATGCATTTCAATGACTTTGTTGTTTGACTGCCGCATGTCTAATCATTCCCCTATTTCCATAATATAATGTTGCTGGAATAAATGTAAGAACATTTTATTCTGTGACTCATGCTGCAGTTGTACATATACTTATGCTGAACTTCTGTACACAATATAACTGATCTTTTTGAACAGTAACTTCACATGCAACAAAATCAGTTACAGGTGAGTAGAGAACTTGTCCACCTTAATGTTCTCCCTGAATTTTACAAGGTGATTACAAGGAGTATGGAGAGTGATAAAAGGAATGAGGAGGAAAAGAATGAGAGCCTCATTTCAGGACAAAGTATATTTCTTAATAGCAATAATATGAAAATGTTTTATATGTTATAGGATGTCATTTGCAGTACAAATAGTGACCTCTTATTTGTATGTATATTGCTGTAAATGGTGCAGGAGAAAATTCTTCCTTTGCTCTAATCAAAAGCACAGACAGCAGTATTTGTACAGTATTTATATACATAAATCTATTGACATCTGCATACAGCTCATTTGACAGGAGCTATTGAACATGGTGCTGAAGGACAGCTCTCATTATTTACTCAGGGCTCACACTGCTGTCTGCTCTGTGTTTACAGCCACAGAGGCACCAGGACAGCAGCAGCAGACCCTCTAAACACCAGCACACCTGACACACAAACAACTTCCTGTTTCAGTCTTGGAAGAATGGAACAACATACTGTACTCCATCAGTGTCCTGAGACCCCTCTGTTAGTTTTTGATAGTTCTCTCTAAAACATGACAGACCTCCAGTATTATTTGAATACCTGAATGGAAATGGACTGGAAATGCAATTAAAAATAAATAATGACATTACTGCGTAAAACTCTAAAAAGATGCAAAATATATTGCAATATATTGCAACCAAAATGATACATTTATAATGTGTGTTTTTATCTTCTACCTGTCAGGTTTTTAACTATTCCTTGCTTTTAAAATTTTGAATAAGCGTTCAAACAGTGCTATGTGGTACATTTCATTTTTCGTGGATCTTTTGGTAGCCATTATTAGATTTACGAAGGTTTACAACCATCTGTCTGCCTGTTTTTTTTGTTTTTTGGCTGGATGGCAAAAAGATTTTGCATGTGCATTACTTATTTTTATATACTTGAACAGGAAGTGAAATTAAATAATTTTAAATAATGTTTATTGTCAGGGTCAGCCTCCCGCTGTGGTCCTTCCGTGCCCCTTCCCCGTTTGACCAGCAGGTGGTGCTGGTCATCCCGTCCATACGTCAGTCCTTGTTTCTCCCCTGTCTCTTGTCTGGTCTCGTGGCTCAATGTATTAAGCATGTTCTCTCTGTTTGCCCCTCGGTCCTGAGTTCCCTCTTGTTGTGAGTTCGAATCCCGCCTCCTCTGTTTTTGTATTTTGCTCCCTAGTGTTTCATTTGAGTTTCTTTAGTTCTTGTGTCTGATTTTGTAGTTGGTTTTGGTTTTGTCCCTTGTGCCCCTGCTTGTGTCTTTACCTGTTTAATTCCCTAGTGTTGGTTTCTGTTTCCTTGATTAATTCTTAGTTTCCCTGATTGTTAGTGTCTTTGAGTTAATTGGTTTCACCTGTGTCCTGTTTCCCTAGTCTTTGTTAATCAGTCTCACCTGCCCTGTGTTAGTCATTACCCCTTGTAGTATATTAGTTCCTGCCTTTGTTCTGTTCCCCGCTGGTTCATCGTGTCTATGTCTAGGTTGTTCGTGAATGTGTGTAGTTGATTTATATTGCGTGTGTTTCATGGTTTGTTTTGAGATTCCCCGTATTAGTTATGTAGTTAGGTTCTGTTATTTACTCTTGTTAATTAATCCCCTTTAGTTTTGACCCCTCGTGGTCCTTTTGGTTTGTTTGTGTTTGTAGTTTTTTTTTTTCTGTCATTTGTAATAAACCCTTTTGTTGTTCTTGGAGCCGCAAGTGGGTCGTCAGCCCTTTTTTTGCGCACCATGCCGCGCTCCCGTACCCGAGATGCCCGCAACCATGACAGTTTATGAAATTAAATAACTGACTAAATGACTTAATGCTTTTTAAAATTTGACAAACACAAAAGAACATAACTGAAAACAAATAGGCTCCCAAGGGATCTGAATGGAAGTAAAGGAGGACAGCAAGGCATAGGCTACACAGAAATAAAATGATGGATCTGAGAAACACAGGACTGGGAAGCACTTAAATACATGACTAACAAGGGAGCAAACAGGAGGCAGCTGGGGGTGATTAACACGAGGGCAGGAACAAGAGGTAAGATAAACAAGCACCAAGCATGGCTTGTAAGGGACATGCCAGGAGGAAAAACAGGAGGGTCAGATGGGCAGGGCGTGACAATAACCCTGGAAGTGTTAATCGAAGTACTTCTGAAAGAGTAGTCATAAACAATTTGTCCATGTGGGGACAAGTTAAGGATGGGCCAAATTCCATTAATCCTATCCCAAATTCTCCATCAAAAGATTCACCCTGAGCTGAAAATAAAAGTGGTGTTTGTCTTGGAGTGCACACTGGGTCCAAACAGTAAGCATGAAAAGTCAAATTGTGTAGCACTATGAAAGTCACATGCATTGCCTGTGGTGGGGGCTTCTTCTGTTGATTACATGCAGCATTCAGCCTTAACAGACTCTGCAGCAGGAATCCAAACAGTAGCCTATACTTACTGCCATTGGTACCTGGGGAACAGTTTGCTGTTACCCTGGAAACCAGCTTTTGCAGAAAGAAAACAAAACAAAAAAAAACTGTTAACTGCAGATTGTCCAAACAATAATTGTCTCTTTTAGTTACAGGAAACAAGTCAGTGTGGCAACACTGAATAGAAAACACAGCAGGGTTTTGGGAGCAGCTGACATACCTGATAAATTGGATCCCATTTTGTGCTTGGCTCTTTGTTAAGTTCAAATGGGAAACACAACTGCCAAGGCTTCTGAGCTCCTGAGGTCGCTTTTTCCTTATCTCCCAAGGCGAATACAATTTTTCACCTTTTTTTTTCTGCTCTTCAGAAGCTCTGAGCTGAGCACTGATTAAAGGCACTGAGCTCCAGGATTGAGCAAAGCAGCATATTGTCTTTTATGTTTGTTTATTTATTTTCTTGAATTTATGACACAAATTCAGCCTATTCGTAGTATCTTACTAGTGGTAATTGAGATCTGTATTATATGGTTTTATGTCACTGGTGTAAAACACAGAAAGACGTATCTGTTGAAGAGTAGATGATGAAGGTGTAAGGTAGGAGGAAAAAAGCATCTCAAGTGACACACTCTTTCCAGAACAGTTACTGCCACATAAATTTTCAGATGCCAGAAATATAATCTCACATGCATTTTTTTAAAACCACAGGAAAGTGTGCAGACTAATCACTATACTGGTGCGTACCATAATTACAAGAGAAACTCCAGTCCTCATGCAGAAAACAAATTTTACCCTGATGAGTCTCTTCAACATACATCCACTGATATCATGGAGTCTTTCCTACGATGAAAAATTTGTTATAACTGTCATTGGGATCCAGGGTACATATCTGATTGGCTTTGAGAGCTTGGAGATGCAAGTCATCAGATCAATGGATTAATCCAATTGATACGTCGTTTGCAGCAGTGTGAGTTTGATCCTTGGTTAGAGTAACATCTGTCAAGGAAAAGCTGTTCCAACATTTATTGCATTACATCATCTAAAAGTCTTTGTAAGGCATTTATATTCCATAACCAGTTATGCAGTGCAGGGTTGTGACTAGCCTGAAGCTTATCCTAGGGGGCAAAGGGCATAACTGAGGAAAACATCCTGGATGGAATGATAAAACTCTTTGCAGGGCAAATATTCATACTCACAATCACAATCACACACAACGGGCAATTTTTAGACATAGTTTCCCATAACTGCACATTTTTTGATTGTGGGAGGAAACTGGAATATCTGGAGAAAACCTATACAAACACAAGGTAAACATCCACACCCAAAGACAGGGGTGGGAATTGAACCTACAAATCTGGAAATGTAACATCACAGAGCTACCCACAGAGTCACCAGGCTGCCAAGATGCCTGCATGATGTGGGTTTGCATTTCAAAGAAGATAAGTCCTTGGATAAACCAAGTAAAGAAGGAACATATGTCAGAATTTACTGAAGATACAAAAAAACAAGTGTGTGCCACGCTTACGTTGTGTTAATTCCCGATTGTATTCACCTGTTGCCTGTTCTGTTCAGCGTATCCTGTGTATTTAGTCCGTGTCTGAGTCAGTGTTCCCCAGATCCGTCATTGTCGTAGTGTGATGGTCGTCTATTGCTGTTCTGTGGATTTCCTAATAAACCCCGTTTGCCCGTATTATCGGCTCAACTCGCCTGCTTCCCCACTCGCCTACTTGCCAACACAATACTTTATACTGAGAAGCCTGGAGCTGGTGTTTTTCTTTAGGGTCAGGAGGTGACCTAAACCTCAAGACTTCAGCCGCAGAGCAGAGAAAATTAAGAGACCACAGCACAATTTTTTGTTTCACTCATTTCTCAATTAATGGGTGTGCGTCTGTGAATAATATATATTTTTCTGCAAACTGCAGCCTGGTTTTTCTCTGTTTCTCATTAATGAATGGCTTCTTCCTTGCTTTATGGATCTTCAGTCCTGCTTGTAGGAAGCTGATATGAACTGTCCTAGCAGTGCACTTCACATCTGCACTTTTTCCAATATTTCCCATTCCTTTTGTAGGTGACTTGATGTCATCCTACGATTCACGAGAAACTGTCGGATAGGTTAACGGTCATCAATGACATTAGAATGTGGCTTCCGCCTTTTACCTGGCTGGTTTCTGGTCGTTCCCAGTGTCTCCTGCCTCACCTTATTTTAGTGTACTGCTGTCTTAGAAATTTTGAACCTGAAAGCATCCTGCTGCTCAGCATAGCCTTCTGCCAGCAAAGCCACAATTAAACTGATTTAAAAATGCATTTGTTTAAAAATATAGAGTGGTCTCAATTTTTTCCACAGCTGAATATGCACTTTAGCTACTTTACTACATTTGAGTGCTGTACTTTTACTATAAAATGTCCAGCTGTAGAAATGGTGTGTGGGGATGTCTTGAATAAAATGGCTACCTGAGCAAGTAAAATCCATCTGGTTGTAAGTGTTAAAAGAACTTGACAAAGCAGAGGAGCTTTATATAGGATATAACCCAGCCTGCTTTATATGTGATGTATAAAATTATATGGGATAAAGCAATTTTAAGTGTTAAAACAAACATAAAAAATCATGACATTTAAATCAGGTGATGTCTATTTCTCCAAAGAGCTTCATGGGAACATGTACACAAATGCATTGAAAACACATTACTATCTTGTCTCAGCAGACAGATATGGAGAAAGAAAGATTAGAAAACAGAAAATAAAATTAAAATTGACAATAACAACCAACTGATCTCCCGTGACTCGCCTAACAGCCTGATTCATTGCTTGCTTAATATCAAGGTATAAAAAGTAAATTCTAAACTGATTTCTTAGTGTATATCTACTGTCCAGCCTTTGAGCCTGGGGTAACGGTAACACCATTGATAGTTATTTAAATGAGCATATCACTGTGTGCTGCCTTTTGAAACAGTCATTAGGAGGTTCAGTGAACTGGTGTGGAATCTTTTCAAGAGCGATTGGTGAGCTGAACGAAAAGAAATCAGGTTCATTAAAAAAACACCTAATTTGTTCAAAAACGTTGCCATGCTACAACACCATACTTCTTTTGATAAGAAGTAAAAAATGGTCTTATTTGCATTTTAAAGCCCTTTGAAATTAGTTCACCCTTCTCTGTATTTCAGATGAGAGTGGCTATGTTTTACTTTTCATTAAAAAAAAAACCTATAGCAGATCACCAACACTGCATTGTAAGCTCTGATCTGGTTGTTAGGAGACCATGACTATGACTATGGCTGACTATGACTGCGGGGTTCTGATTAGTTCCTGGATGATGCTTTCTCATTTATCTATGGGTGACCATAGATTACTGAGCAATACCCAGTAGGGCAAAAAAAATTCCCGAAAGAATTTTGCTTGCATGTTCCATCCATCCATCCATTTTCAGAAACCGCTCAATCCCAACTGGGGTCGCAGGAACAATGGATGTAGGCGGGAACCAACCCTGGGCCATCACCAACACACCACATGGCGCACACACTCACACGCACATGCACTACCATAGGGCCAATTTAGACTACTTGCCTGTAGTTTCTGCAAATGATTGATCATGATTTGAAACAATCACACTTTCACTCGCTACCCCAAAGTGTTTATTTCATTGATGGAGCTTTTGTTAGACAGCAGAACTTATACCACTTCTATGACATTTTGACAGCATTGGTGCGCTGAGTGATTTATTTATGCCCGTCAGCAGAACTCGTACAGCTGTAAGGAATACACAATATATGTCCTGTCAGTACAAAACATACAGCATATGTGAGGTGAATTGATGTAAATTTCTGAGTGCATTTAGTTTGAAAATTCTCTATTCATTCCTAACTTCTGGATGGGGGAAGCTCTTTTTTTCTCAAAATTCTGTGTTTAAGACAACCTGACCTCAGGAGTCAGGATGAAATGAAAAGGCTGCAGTGCACCCAGAGGTAAGTTTTTACTGGGCTTCTTCACTGGCTTCACTGTCACAATCCATCACTTTCTCTGGTCCCCTACAATCTGTCACAATCCATCACCTTCACTGGCTCCTCACAATCCATCTCAATCCATCACTTTCACTGGCTCCTCACAATCCATCTCAATCCATCACTTTCACTGGCTCCCCACAATCTGTCTCAATCCATCACCTTCACTGACTCCCACAATCTGTCTCAATCCATCACCTTCACTGACTCCCACAATCTATCTCAATTCATCACCTTCACTGGCTCTAGAGGTGTCAAAGGGATTTGGAGATTATTGGTTAAAACATCTACATGGTGTAAGATTATGTGGAACATTTGAACCAGAATTGCTCAGTGATATTTACTATTGTATGGTCTTGCTGTCTTGCATATTTTTTTCTGTAGATAGTTCAGTTTCCTCCAAGAAATTTAAGAGCCAAACTCTCTGAAAAGGTACAGTGTATAGCCCAAAAACACTGCACCTTGTGCAGAGCCACTGAACATTAGACCAGAGAAGACAGAGCATAACCAGGTAACACCACATAACACCAGGTAAGGCTTGTTAGCTCAATCTTGGTTTTTCATGGAAAATTCTCTCCAAACAGCACAGGAATCTTAGCTGCTGAAAAAACACTTGGCATGAAATCTTATTCCAAGACAGAGGACTTGAACCATTTCTCAAGACCCCCTCTATGACTAAGACAGTAACTAACACAGATCTCAAGCCCTGTGTGTGAATCCTAACGAACCTTTAAACCAAAGAGTGCTGAAGCAAAATGAAAAGGGACACATGTTTATTACAGCCAGGCAAATTATGACCTACTTAAATACAATGTTGCAATAAAGTCTCCAAATACTCCCTTGGAGGACTAGGAATATAAAAAATTTACATATTGCCATGTCCACACTGCAACATCAGAATTATTTCTGTCCCACTTAAAACTGATTAACATATGAGGGGCGTGTTAAGAGCATGTCCCCCCTCTTTACTCATGAATGAAGAATGAATCAAAAGTTTGGACACACCTACCCATATAAAGGCTTATTTGCACTTTTCACTGCATCTTATAATAATTATAAAGACATCAAAACTGTATAGGGAATTATGCACTGACCAAAAAAGTATTAAACAAAAAAACTTGTTTGGGGCATAGCTGTGTGAACTGGGACTTGGAAGGTTACCAGTTCAAATCCATTAGTCGGCAGACTGATCTCACCATTGGGCCCTTGAGCAAGGTCCTTAACCCCAAATACTCCAGGGACTGGCTGACACTTCTGTCTCCTATATGGCAGTTTTATGAAGTGGGATACAGTACCTTCTGAGATTCCTTTCTAGCTGTCCTGAAGGATCTCCCACATTTGCTGAGCACCCATTAGCCTCTTTTCCTTCACTCTCTGGTCAAACGCCTTCCAAACCATCGCTGCTACATTTAGGACAGGTGCCAGGTCATGTGATTCAACACTACATCATTGTCATTTTTAGATTTGCTCTGCAGGATGACCAAACTAAATATGTAGGGACACTGTCTTTTAACTCCTCATCGGATAGGAGCTTCTTTGATCTTTATTCACTTTATTGGCATTGTGTCGACTTTCCATCTGTATTCTAGAATTTTTTTTATAGTAGTTAAGCTCACTTAATTTCAGTTTATATATACGTATCTTTATACATTAGTGACAAAAGCTTGAATTAGAAATACCTGGAAAATGAGCCATTTCCTTGCAAATTTTCTCCCATAATGCATTGCTGTAAATCTCATGAATACGGAACTGTAAGTCTTACCAGCACACGAGCATTCAGTAGGCACTCAGGGTTAATAGGCTTGTGTCCCCAGCAGGTCTCCCCATTTAGCCTTCCCATCGTTCACCAAGTATGTGTGGAACGGTAAACAGGAGGAGCAGTATGGAACATCAAAGAAGGTGGAAAAGGGGCAAGTTCAGCAATGACTTGATGGTGTAATGCTTGTTCACAAATTACATGAATCATTATATAATATTATTAAGATCAAGCACAATTCATATTCTGCATTTGTGAGAATGTCGTTTGATAAAGCCGTGGAAAATATTGAGACCACTCTATATTTTTAAACAGATCTGCATTTTTAAATCATGGTTTAGTTGTGGTTCTGCTGGCTGAAGGATACACTGAGTAGCAGGATGCTTTCAGGTTCAAAATTTCTAAGACAGCAGTATACCAGTACACAAAAATAAGGTGAAGCAGGAGACACTGGGAATGACCAGAAACCAGCCAGGTAAAAGGCGGAAGCCACATTCTAATGTCAGAGATGACCGTTATATATGTATGTATATATATATATATATATTGTTCACAGACGCACACCCATAAATTGAGAAATGAGTGAAATAAAAAATTGTGCTGTGTTCTCTTAATTTTTTTTGCACGGCTGTAGTATCTTGATACATTCATGTGAGAAGTTGTTGAGCTTTTTTTTTTTATTATATCACACTTATTTGTTTAGCAGATGCTTTAATCCAAAGCAATATTCAGTTGAGAAAGCAGGGTCAGCCAGTCTCATCCTTGCTCAAGGGCCCAATGGTGAAACACTCTGCCAACAATGACTCCTTTGACATAATTGCCTCTTTCCTGGGACTCTTCGGCCCTGTTGTCCAACAGGTGACACCTCTCCATTAGAGTGCACAGCAGTTTTCCCCTTTACATCATTATCACTACAGATTGTCGATTGTCAGGATCATCTCACAGTTGAGACTTCCCCGTTCTCATGTTCCCCAACTTGCAAAACACTCATTTTTCTTCTGTTGTTTTTACCAGTTTATTTATATTTCTGTTTGACCTACTTGCACATCTTATTTCTACACCAAATGCCTTTTGATTGCAGAAATAAGACCTCTGCTTCTAGAATCCTGAAATCAGTATCTCTGTCCTAAAAACCAGAAACCAGCCTTTGCACATCACACAGCACGTCAGTCAGCTTCATTTCACTAAAAGAAACGGAAGCTTCTGCCACATTTCACAGAATTGACCAGTGTCTTGCACTGGACAGTTTCATCTGGATGACTGTTTAATTCTTTCTAACTGTTACAGAGACAAAATTAAATCCTCAATGCTGGAGGTCTTAATCATAATGAAGGTGTGTTGACTTGCAGAAGATAACCAGCATGCAGAAAAGACTATGAAGCCAGAACTGAGCTTATGTTTCTGCAAAGTGTCACGGTGTGGAGTCTAGAGTCTCAGAAAAGGGCAGAGTGACCGTAAAGAGTGAAATAAAAAATGCTGTTGGCTGGATGCTGCCAGTCCATCCCTTTTGAACATTTGTAGAATTGAAATTTTTTGGGAATCATTTCTTACTGATGCTTGAAGCACTTTGGTCGAAGTTCTCACAGTGATCCAATTTCCTATTTTAAAGAGATTTCTAAGCCTGGACTTTTTTGATGTTTTTTACAAGTAGGCTGGTGAGTAAAAATAAAGAAGTATGAGTAGAACCAGACCTGCTAGAATCTTATTAAATCAGCCAGGCCTCATTTACACTGTGAGGAAAAAGATTTAAAGAGTTTACGTAAATTCTGATTTAATTACCTTTGGAAATATTCAGAAAATATTCTTCTTTTCTTAAATGTTATTGAAAAAAGCTATTAAGAAAGGGGACAAAAGTTGCATCATGTCTATCATGGAATCTTAGCTTACAAAAAAGGGTTCTAAGCACAAGAGATCAACACATTTTAACCCTCTTAAATTAATGTGAGGAAAAAAGAAATTTCAGAATTCTATTGGCACATCCATTCATCCATCCATCCATCCATCTACTCAGGGGTTCCGGAGCCTATCCCGGAGGCTATGGGAACTAGGCTGGGAACAACCTAGGATGGGGCATCAACTCATCGCAGGGCACACACACACACCATTCACTCACACATGCACACTATTGGCACATTTATTATATAAATATGGATCATTTTGTAATTATACTAGATGAAATAACACAGGGAGGAATGCATGTTGATGTACAATACATTATTCTAACTAATCCAGGAGCCCTTTTTAGGCTGGCCTGCTAAATCACACTACAACTGTGCTCTAATGAAGCTCCTTTACCAAGCACCTTCTATTGTATCAGCAATCGCATGTCACAATCGCATGTCATAGACATGTCATTTCTCTGTCCCTTTTAAGAGCTGAATGCGCTGTTCCTCTAATTATCATTTTCCACCAGACATCTTCAGCCCTCCCCCTTCCACACAGGGCAGTGTGCTCTGCTTTGATACCAAATCTGCCATTTCGTTTGGCTCGAAAGCCTGTTTCTCACCTGACGCTGATGACAGTTGGGATTTTCACTGAATAAATTTAGCTTCCAGTTATCTGGGTTTTACTGCAGGGGGTGGGCACATCTAAACTTGAGCACGAGTAAATACAAAATAAAACATTTAAAAGCCTGGTTAAATTACATTGTTTTTGGGCACCTCTTACCACATACATTTAACAAGCCGCCAAACATAGGAAATCACCCCCCTCTGGAGGACACTGCAAAACTTTCAGCTTCCACAGATTAGGGTCTACCACCAAGCTAACCTATGACATCATCTATCCATGAAATTTAATGTAATAAGTGCATTCATCAGTTTAGTGCCTGTCCAATAAACTTTGTTTTTTGTTTTTTCAATTCCTTTCCATACATTTATTTAACATTATATATGTGTGTGTTCGTGTGTATATATATATATATATATAAATATATAATTTTCCTTCTGGGGACAGTAGTATTCCTGAATCTCTAAATTATTTTAGCCAATCAAACAGGAACTCAAATCAGCACTTAAGCTAGAATGAAACAGTGAGTGTGGCCACTAATCCATGAGTTCAGAAGTGTAAGACTGATTTTGATTGATTATCAAAGGGGTTCTTTAGAAATTGCGCTCAGGAATGTACTCTCACACCTAACCAGTGCTGAATACAAAGAGGCTGCTCACATTCAGATAATCAATATCATGAAAATGGGTTTTGTCCAGTTATCAGAAAAACAAAACTCAAAGTACAAATGCATCACTAGATATATTTATTTTAACCTTATTTTTTAACTTGGATTCAATTATTTTGTTAAACAATGCAATATTCTGTTACTGCCATCTCAGAAACAATATTCTTCACTTTCACCATAAAACAAACCTTACCAACTCTATTCCCTAATCAATGCTTAATTGATGCTTTTACTTTTAGAAACATAAGAAAAAATGTTCTGGTTATTGGTTATTCATCTAAAGTAAACTAATACTTAATAAGTTGGATTTTTTTTTGCTTCCGTAATACTTTGAATGCCATTGTACTGTACCAGTCTGTGGTCAACGCTTGTCATTATCTAGAACAAAAAAAGCGAGAGATTCTCCATAATATCTGATAGTTGGCAGTAATCAGCTCATTTTAATCAGCTCCAGTCAATAAATATTGCTCAGGAGTTTTGTCTGAAATATCTGCTACCTTTCACTGTCTTATTTAAATTGGTGAGGATTTTCACTACAGAAGAACCGCATAAAGCAGGTAGAATCTTTCCTTGGATGGTAAAAGTCACTATCCAGACTTAAAAAATAGATTGAAAATACTCTCTCATGCACATTTTATGGCTTGGATTATTAATGATCATGATTAAGTACATTGTCTTTGATTGAGCAAAGAAGCTTGGGATTTTTCGGCAGAACCCCATCTATCATACCCAAGTTTTGGTCTCCCGGTTACCGATGCCAGTCCAGCCTAATTGCTATGCAGCATATGCTTAGAGACCTAAGCTACAACTCAAATTAAAGCAAATTATAGGCTTCAGAAGAATGGCAATGAGGCTGAACCACAGGGGTTTTGCAGCTTCTATAACATGAAACTTGGAGCTGTTAAGAAGAGGATCAGCAGAGAGCCTTCACAGCTTTCAAGGGGGGAGATCCAAATAGGAATGGACTAGGCACCGGGCATGTCAGGGACACAACATGTGTCTGCACTTGTCAGATATTTCTAACGAAGCTTAAAGATCAGGTTGTCCTGCAGAGAAATTGGAAAGCTTCGTTCAAAAGTCATTATAAGCAGCTTTGTGAACTTACCTCTGCAAGTGCCGGAGAGGGAATCGTCGTTTCTGTCACTTGTGTCCCTGCCAGTCCCCTCTTGCTGCACTCCTGTGACAGTCCATCAGCCACACTGGGGACATCGTGAACATCCCCGTTCTGCAGAGTCGAATCAAAAAACTTGAGGAAAACCACTGTGGAAGGAGGACAGAGAGTAACATGCAGTCAAGAGTCAGTCCTTAGTCCACTGAACAGGATCTGAACGGCTGGAGCTCAGCAAGGGAGATAAAACAATACTGGCTGAGTGAGTGAATGAGGGAGGGAAGTAAGGGGGTGGGGGCTGTGTGTACGGCAGTGTCAGTGCGAGCGCCTCTCTGAGCGCATGCACACGTGTGTGCGTGTCTGTGTGTGCGAGCGTGTGTGTGTCTGCGCGCGTGGGTACGCAAGCCTGCCTTTTATGTGCTGCCAGCAGAGTCACAGGGTTACTGTTGCTACACAAAAAGAGCGGCTCCCCGTTCTGGCAACCCAGCCAGCCAACCACCTCCCCCCCCCCCCCAAAAGCCTGCAAGCCTGCCCCTACTCCAACAAGGAGCCTGGACCTGATGTCTGTGCCAGAAAGCTGAGAGCTGCTTTGCTATCTGCCCTGAAGGAACCCAGGGAAAGAGGACTTTGAGAGGAGAGCTAGGTGAGGGACGTGGCCCCGACCTGCAGCCAGTGTTTTCACTAGCTGATGTGTGTTTCCAAACACAGAATGAAAGCTGCATTCAGTACCTGCCTCCCACCACCAAATCCTTGCCCATTACTTATACGTGCACTTCAGCTACAGGTTTCTGTCTCCGTGACGACCTCTGCCCCCTCCCCAGAGCTCCTGTTCATCACACGCTCTAAGGTCACTGAAAGGAATAACATCATGGAGAGCTGGCTCCAGGCTCCTGCATGTCACCTACACAGGGAGGAGGGGGGGTTGGGGGTTCAGAAGACAGGTGACAGACATGGTACCACAGCAGGCAAAGACCCTCCACCCCACCTTCTAGCTACAATTTGTCATAGATGCGGGGACGTCTGTCAGCTATACAGGTCTGAACCTCACAGGCTCACACCATACCCAGGCAGCTCCACACACTTGATAATTGGTCACTGAAGAAACATGGAGTTAAGTCAGTGATGACCCCTAGTGCAGACCTTCCTTTTCCAGATACATTTTGCTTCACGCCTATTATGCAACGATAATTAAGTCCATTCCCAAAAAAACTGTGTAAATGCTGTTAATTTAATTAATTTCTTTAAAAATTAGAGTATGATCATAATCCCAGATTATAAATTACGTTGTGGTACATAATAGTAAAAACAAAACAATAACCATGACAATATAAAATATACCATATATCTGTATTGTAAAAAAAAAATCTGTGATCTGAAACAGCAGCAGCCGGCTCTTGTCCCTCTGATGAGGTAGACAGTGAGGCTTGTTAGAACAGAAAGACAAATTGGTGGCTGACTTACTGTGTTTGATTTTTTGATCTTTGTTCTTATCATCATGGGCACTGTGGAAGACAGCTTTCAACCTGTGCATCGATCAGTAAATTAATGCAAGAATTTAATTGCGGCTTATCGTTTTTTTTTCCATCTGTTTGCTTGCTCTCCCATGTCACGCTTCTCATCGTTTGTTAACCCCCTGAGGGTTCCTCGCAAATCCCTGTGTGAAAACGAAATGGGAAACGTGTCTGTGTTTGCATCCCTCCATGCTATTCATTTCAGAGATAAACTGTTAGTGAAGTTAATGCCGACTGAGAACAGAATGGGAAGTGCAGTTAGTCAGCAGAGAGAAGGTGTACACGTACCTGCTAATTACGCTAATGGGCTGTCAGGCCCTTGAGATAGACCACTGTTGAAGTATTGCCCTTCTAAACAGCATAAACAGCACACTGCTCACAAGATATTGTGATACTATCAATGTTGTGCTATTCTGTTCCCTCTCTAAAAGTGTAATGATTATTTTTTTATCAACATGGTGGTTTAGTTTCCATGGCCACCAACCCTCTCCTTGCTGCAAAAAGGCATCGTTTGACATAAGGTTCACACAGGCTGTGCTCAAGTTAAGCTACTGTTACCAGCACCACATATTTTTTCTATGCTAGACATGGCACAAGTCTCTGAACCACAGAAATCTTCAACACTTCCATTGTAATCGGTTGCAGTCAGAGCAGTTGTAATTTTTTTTGCGCTGCAATTACGCTTTTCTCCAAGAGACCTGATCGATGGTCCTCTTAGCTCTTTGCACATTATTGGTTAGTTGCTTGCGAGGTACAACTACATGGAACTAGCAGTGATTGGACCGAAGGTTCCCCTGCTGTAACCCACTTTCCAGTTATCGATATCTACTATAATTACTCTGGAAGAAAATACCCCTCATGTTTCCACACTTCTAATTTCCCCAGAGACTTGAGCATGGATAACCAAAGTGATGCCACACAGCAATGGCTAACCATGAGTCAACTCTGTTGTACAAGTTACCTCTGGAGTAACACACAGTCCAAGTATTTGCCTTCGATGAGTGATTCGCTGTGGTCCTGCTATATTCAGTTTTCCTTCTGTCCATCGTGTGACTGAAAGAAGCACCGTGATGTCTTAGGAAGCAATGTCTTTTTCCCTGTCTTTCTATCATCCTTGCAAGCATGTTGCATCAGCACGTCGAGATGACTTTCCAAAGCATTTTTGGATTTTTAACTGTGAGTTTCTGCTTTGGTGACACACAACTGTTCACAGGTACACAGATTTGAGTCATGGCCAAAGGATAGCTACACTCAGCGGCCATGTTATTAGGTACATCTGCTCGTTGATCCTGAGAGTCTGCTCCAGCAAACAGAGAATCGTGTGCTGAGATTCAATATATGCAGCATGCAGACAGGCTCAAGTGGTTTAATTAAAGTTTCAACAGAGATCTAGAATGGGCAATATTAGTGATGTAGCCAATTTCCACCATGTTGTTGGTACCAGATGTTGTAGTTCCAGCATCTCAGGAACCAGGCACCAATGTGGGATTTTGAAGAAATACAATGTCTACAAATTACAGAGTAAGCTAAGTTAGTCATGTCAGAGCAGATCATTTCAGCATAATGGGTTCTAGTTTTGTAATTAAATTTAAAACTTTTACAATAACTATGAAATGATGAAAATCTTGTTTTCGGTTACTCACCATTACAATGACTGCAGGTGCAGGCCTGCCAGTTCTGGAAGAGAGTCATCATATCTGGAATTCATTCCAGTCATGCCACACTTTTTTAGTGTTAGTTTGATACCATACTTAATTATCAAAAACTGGAGAGCAGTCAATGATTCACAGCTCCAGACCTCCCAGTACATTGCGTATGTTGATTTCCTGTTGAGATCTTCACTGACGAGACTTGATTAAGCTGTTGATTGAATAAATCACTTAAATCTGAAATATCTTAATGAAACAGCTTTAATTTTCTACATGTATTAAACCCAAGTGTTAAGAATTGTTATAATTATATCAGAAAACTTTTCATCTATTTTAACTGCTAAAAAGTTACCTGAGAGATTAATTAATAAAAACAAAATGAAATGTCCCCACAACCCTAACTATAATAAATGGTTGGAAGACAGATGGATGGAAAAAAAATTATTTTGATAGGTTTCACAGATTATAAAGTAAAGGGATTCATACTTATTAGTACAAATGTACAAGCTTTTCCTTATTTTTGCTGGATTGAAATAGATCAAACTATGAGATTTAAATATACAGTGGACCAAGTGCTGAAGTGATTTGCATTCTGTGAACAGGTCATGCATTCATCTATCCATCTCTCTGTCTTACATAACTGCATTTCCACTGTTGCTGTGAGACTTTTCCAGAAAGCCCAAGTAAAATCCCGCCAATATAATACATCAGAGGGGCCGAGGTGAGACTGGGCTAGGACACCATCTTGGATATATACAATCACCATCTGTACAAGAACACAGGAAACGATCTGCTGCAGAGACCCTGGCGAGTGATGGCAGAAAGGGGATGTGGCAACGGGAAGGTAGCTGGGAGAAGACCCCTGTCAGGGCCATGCTGGCCTGGCCTCTGAGGAATGAATGGCTTCCTCTGGTGTTGTGGTGACACGATGCACATGTCCAGACTGCCACTGCTGTTTGCAGTGACAGATGGGACATAACAGAAAGGACAAGAAAAGCTGTCTCTTACAGCTTATCGTCTATATGCAGTGAAGGGGAAACCCCTTCTGATCATCATTTCAAAAATACCTCCTCAAACAAAGAAAACATGTCTTAGGACATCAACTTTTGTACCATTAATAATGAATTCAGTACTCGTTAGAGAGACTGTCCTTTGTTAATTAACCTGCATTTCAGCTCATGACAAAATGCTCATAGAAATAGTTTAAGAAAATGAAACAGTTACTCCTGTCATATAATGTTTAAATTGTGTTTTTGAAGCACTTTAATGGGGTCAAATGACACAAAGATTATACAGGAAGGGAGAGAAACTTGACTGAAATACTGAAGAAAATTAAAATATAGGTATGAGTAAAAGTACTGCAGTGCATTACTTTCAGAGAGATGTGGAAATACTGAAGGGGACCATTCACACCCATCAATCAAACAAATAGTTTAACACCTGCTTCATACCCTCTGTAAATTATGGCCAGCCTTGAAATCCATAAAATTAAAAGAACCTGAAATGGAGATTGAAATTCTGAAGTGAATCAGAAGACTGCGACTCTTTATCAACAGCATTATGTTGGTAAAATACATCAGAAATGAGAAAATGTAAGATAAAATCTTATCCTCTCAGCAAAAGCGGAGTACTGCCTTCAGTTTAAGCTTGCCTGATCCAAGGCTTATCCCTAAAAAGTCTTTCCACGCTCTTGATATATCAGTCACACCAGTTGCTATAGATAATTTGGTGTTTTATAATAACAGTGGAGTGAATTATTTGGCTAGCAGTATTCCATCCGTGGTTACTAAATAAGTCATACACCAAGCTACTGCGTAATATCATTTTGAGAAAAACAAGACCTAGTTCACTCATAACAATGAATCAACTGCACAGAGAGCACCTGCATGAGTCATCCCTCAGTAACTGGAATACGTTTCATCGGAAGCCACATGTGTTGCGACTGATAAGATACTGTAATGTAATAAAATACACATAGTCCCGTAAGTCACGCTACATAACTGACAGCTGCATAAAAATGTCAGTTTCATTTTCACTGTCTTTTGGAGTGTCGACCTATTTTCAACTGGCGCGTGTCCTATCCTTTCTGGGAGAGGCTCCAGCCCACCATGATGCTGCTGTGTAATCAATTAAAGAAAATAATTGAATGGATATAATTATGCATCATAAGATGTGATATGAATAAAAAATTACTGTAAGCATTGTAATACTAAGAATAATGGCCAAACATGACATTTTTTCTCATCCATAGAAATTATTAAAAAAACAAAAATGCCATGTATTTAAAATATATATATATATATATTAAACATACTTTGTTCGTATGCATACTTGTTTCGGCAAATTTTGAGTAATGTCTGGAACCATGTATATTAAATGTTTATTTAAATTGAGTTGTAGCCTTCCCCTTAAATCCATTGTCACTGGGTCATTAAAATATGACTATGAAATCAACAGGTGTGTTATTCCCATTAATATTTGTTTAAAATTAGGATAGATATTTATAGATGTCTTTGAGAAAGATAATTCTGAGCTTTCGTTCGTTTCTGTGTAGGAAGTAAACTGTATGTCTGGGTATATCTTTGTTTTCTGGTATCTTATACATTTCTTCTCATGTCAAGGTTTGTCAGTTAATCCTGGCTCTTTGTCAGGGAATTAATGATGCCTGCCGTTGTTTTGTACTAGATGAGAATACTTTTAGCTTTGTGCAGAAGGGCTCACTCAGGTCTTGACACTTACAAGCAGCAAAGGTGTTGATTATTCAAACCTTTCAGCTGGACTGGGTCCCTAGAGGTAAGAACATTATCACCTAGCTGTGCATTATTAACTCTAGAAGAATGACTGCTTTTGTAGTTCTTATCAGACATTTTAGTATAAGATTAAGGTTTGAAAAGATATTCTAGGATGAATTTGTCTAAGAAACATCACCAATCTCTTCTCATGGGCTTTATGTGCTGGCAGTAGGCAGACAATGGCGTATGGCTGGGTTTGGATGATCTCATGTTACCATGGTGATTGATCACTAGCATGATGCCTACACCAGCCTCAGGTATTGAAATCTAGCTAGCTTTGTTTGTTTTCTAGGGTTAAAAATGGTCAGCCCAGGGTATATTTGGAAATTCTTGGTGTGCACTGATTTCTGTTTGCCATTTAAAGGGCCTGTGGTTCCATTTTTATGGTTCTTATTATATTAATAGTCTTGCTTTTGAAAAAAGGCAGTTTGTTTAAACTGTGGCTCTGTTCTGCCCATGTGGGAGAGGTCTATTCCAATGTGTGCCCCAAAGGTTGACCAAAACATTTTTTTTTTTACTTCTGACAATGTTTTAATTGGCACAAAAAAGGAAATAATTTCACATGAATGGGGCTTTGTCTAGGTGGAATGACCTGTTTGAAGCAGCATAGTGCATAGAAGCATGAGCAGCTGTTTCGTCACCATGGCTCAGTAGAGATAATTGGACTGTTATCAGACAGCTGATCTCATTGAAGGACTTTGTGGTGTGGGAAGTATGTGGGGGTAGAAATGTGGGTTTGTGGGTTTCACTGCCTCTATTGTTAGGCATGATCTTCTTGTGTCTGGGCCGGTCCCCACTGTATAGGTACTAAAGGGATGGTATCCAAAATCACAGTTTAGGCTGCACTGAAATTGCCTCCAAGTCGACAGTATTTGCCTATTTCTGGATGGCCCTTGATTGAAGTGTCTGGCATGGCACCTCACAAAGATGGACAGAAAGATGCACCAGAAATATTCTGTTCTACAACTATATTTCTTTGTCTACCTTCACACTAGCTAGACATTTTAATGAGATTCAAGTCACCAAAAACCGCACATTAAAGTGCATAAAAAGTTTCAGTGAAACTAAATCTGAGTATAGGATGTAAAATTAAAAACTTTTGTCGTTGTTAGCTAAAATTTCTCATGCGGGTTTTGTCCCACTGTGAGAAGATATGCATCTCTAAATTACTTGTAGCGTATGATTGTGTGCGTGTGCTATACTGTACCATGGATTTGCATCCCACACAGGGTGTTCCCCTGCCTTGTGCCCTGTGCTGCCTGGATTCAGCTCCAGACTTGCCATGACCAAGACCAGGATGATTGGATAGTCAAATGTTTAATTGCTGTTTGTTCCAGTCTAATTGCTACTGGCCAAAAGAATTAGATTGTGGCTACAAGTGGCAGAAATGTGCTGTATGGGCTCAGTCTTAGAGAGAGGGTGAAGAGCTTGGACATTTAGAAAGGGTTTCAAAGTTGAGCTGGTGCTCCTCCACATCAAAAGGAGTTTGCTGAGGTATTTCAGTTATCTATCTAGGATGCCCCCTGGATGCCTCCCTGGGAGGGTATTTTTGGCATATCCAAATGGAAGGAGACCCCAAGGTTGACCCAGGACACTCTGGAGAGATTACATCTAACAGCTGGCCTGGAATGCCTTGGTATCCCTCCGGAGGAGCTGGAGGAGGTGGCTGGGGAGAGGAAGGTCTGAGTATCTCTGTTCAGACTACTGCCCCTGTGACCTGATCCCAGATAAGCAGTGGCAAATGGATAGATGAATGCTGTCTTATTGCTAACAACTGAAAATAGATGGAAGATTTTTCAGTTCAGTTGAGTGAGGTTACTAGTATGCCCTAAAGATCCTGTTTGCTATTACTGACAGCATTTCCCTCTCCGATCACACATACCATGCTTTATGGATTTTAAATTGTTTGTTAATTTATGGGCATGTTACAGCTATGGAATAACCCAGTGTCTGTATTTGTAATATGATTTTTCATTCTATCTTTTCTCATTCAGAGAATATATGTGTTATCTGCAAGGGCACTTTAACGCACAGGCTAACTCTGGTCAGCAAGTGCACCATCATAGAAAATACGAGGACACTGACAACTCAAACAACCCAGCGGCTTCTAACCATGTCAATGTGCCTATGGTTATCTCGTTGAGTAAATCAATATCATGATCAACACTTGATCGGGAAAAATGCACCAAATAATGCAAATTCCCAATATTTTCAAATGCATCATATTGCTTTTGATGGTACAGGAAGTGTCAATCAATAGCAGAACAAGAAACGTTTAATAAGAATCGTTTGGTTGGAGTTGGGTTGCATGGGAGTATGTCAGTGAGTGCTGTAGCCTCACAGCACTACAGTCCCCCCCCCCCCCCCCGGCTCTATGTGTCTGGAGTTTGCATGCTGGCCTCATGTTTGGGTGCATCTCCTACAACTATAGCAGTTTATTCTTGCACTCCAACATATGGTGGTGCAGTGGGTAATACTGTCAACTCTTGGACCTGAGTTCAAGTCTCTGCCATTGCTCCATGTATGTGGAGGTTGCATGTTCTCCCTGTGTTGCTGTGGGGTTTCCTCTGGGTACTCCAGGGAGGCTGAGGTTGGAGTTATCAAATTGCCTATGAGTGTGTGCTGGGTTGGCACCCCATTCTGTGCTGCCCCCTGTCTTTCACCCATAGGCTCCAGATCCGCTGTGACCCTGAATAGGATAAGCAGTTTCAGAAAATGGTGTGGGAAAAATGGACGGATGAACTCCAACATACAATTAGGTGTATTGCAGGCTCTATGATTCCCATTGTGTATGAGTATGTGTCCTCACATCTTGTCAAAGCCTTACATCTTGTCAAAGCCCTGTTTTTCCTGGGTTTGCCTCCAGGCTCACCATGATCCTCTACTGTAGAGGCAGTTATTTAGGATGGATGTATGTCACTTTGGATCATTTTATGACACTGTTTCTGATCCTGGAGCCCATGTACAGTACTGTTTTCATTTTTGGGCTGTTTGACTGATAGATGAAAGGCATCATAGCATCAAAATCTAAAAGAATGACACAAATCTTTCAGTGTTTTTCACAGGTAGTCACAGATCACTTAGTTAGAAAGTAATAATTTCTATAGCGCTGAAGCAAAATATTCCATATTTTTATCATGCAAAACCTAAAAAGGCAACTTGTTTAAAAATTACTATAAAACACAGGGTGACAATCAGTCATAATACTTCCCTAAACTTTGGTTTATTCTTTATTTCATAAATACACTTAGCAATCCACCCATCGTCCATAACCTCTGTAGAGGGTCACAGTGGAGTAAAACAATGCAACCTTTTAGTTATTCTTTCATAACTGTTATTGACAACCAATTACAGTCGGTTGATAAGTACGTTAAATTTGAGTGTTAAATATTAACTCCATACTCACTCCATCCATCTGATGACCCCCTAAAACTGAGCGGTGCATGCAACGGGAATCCACTTTCTGATAAATCATTATATTGCTAATAATTAATTTAATTTTTCATGTTAAATTTAATTATTCAACATTCAATTAATACAATTTTTTTATGTTTTTTATTATTAGCTGACTTTAAAACCATCTTTGAAGAACAAAACAGAACTGTCACCTAGCAGATAAACCCCTGAATTCAATCAACAGCTCCTTAAAGACTAGTTAATTTGATCACAGCTTGAACTAGGACCATCATTCTCACAGGTGACTGGAGAAAGGATGAACAATTCCTGGTCTTCGGAGTTAACATAAATGCGGCAGGGGGCCAATGAAAATGGGGCCATGGTCCCAGTCCTATTGGCAGTTGGCTCGTTAAGTGTGGCTGGTAGCCAGTGAAAGGGGACCATGGTCCCTGTCCAGGATTGCATTGGCTATTGGCTTGTTAAGTGTGGCAGGTGGCCAATGAACGGGGGCCAGGGTCCCTGTTTCGGCTTGCATTGGCTGTTGGCTCATTAAGTGCAGATGCAACTATGCAGAAGCTCTCTGACAAAGGGAGTGTCTTGTAGTCTTCCTTAAGCCTACTGTCACGCCCCGCTCCGTCCGCTCCCGATGTGTGCCACGCCCACCTCATTACCTCCTGTTTCGCCCTGATTGTTCTCACCTGTGGCTCGTTGTCCGTGGCTTGTCTTTTGTATTTAGTCCTCGTCTGAGTCAGTCTTCCCCAGACTCGTCATTAATGTTGCCTGTTGTAATTCCCCGGTCCCGTCTTCCTCGAATAAACCCTGTTTACCCGACTTCCTGGCTCCCGATTGCCTGCTTTCCAGGTCGCCTCTCCGCAACCGTGACAGAATGACGAGTCTCTCTGAAAGCACGAAGCAGCAGTCCGAGCACCACCGGCTCGGACTGCTGCAAGACTTCGTGTATTGGCAATCCCAGCCCGAGGTCCAGGAAGACCCGACAGCCCTGGAGCTGGCTAACCAGGGCATGGACCTGCTCAGTAGGGAACGCCCAGCCGGACAGGGATACCCGCTGACGAGGGCACAGAAATGCCTTCGCCGCCTGAGCCAGCGCATAACGAGCAGCCGGGAGAAGCGGAGCAGAGAGCTGGCGGAAGCAGCCCCAATGCTCTACATAGGGCCTGGCTTCGCCTCCGCCTGCAGCGGAGGAAGCCGCTCTGCCCGTGGCGCCCCCTGCTGGCCGCACGCCCGAGGTGCCTGCCAAGGCGCCCCCTGTTGGCCAAGTGATGACGGCGCCCGCTGAGGCGCCCCCAGCTGGACACACGCCCGCGGCCCCGCCTGAGGCCGCCTCTCCAGTCCTTCCCGCGGCCCCGCCTGAGGCCGCCTCTCCAGTCCTTCCCGCGGCCCCGCCTGAGGCCGCCTCTCCAGTCCTGCCCGCGGCCCCGCCTGAGGCCGCTTCTCCTGTCCTGCCCGCGGCCCCGCCTGAGGCCGCCTCTCCAGTCCTGCCCGCGGCTCTGGCTGCCCCGCCTGCGGCCACGCCCGCGGCTCTGGCTGCCCCGCCTGCGGCCACGCCCGAGGCTCCGGCTGCCCCGCCTGTTGCCTCCTTAGAGGCCCTGACACTTGTCCGCCCGGCTCTGTCCTCCCTCCTGATTCCCTCGCCCTTACTCCGGCAAGGCCAACGCCCCCCAGGACCCCGCCTTTCGGTGTCCCGTAAGGGACGGGGACATAGGCGTCGGGCCCGGGTCCCACCCGCCCTTCCCCCTGGCTCGCCCGTTCGGCCCCTGGCTGTGGCTCGGTGGCTGCCTGCGGGTCCTCCGGCTCGGGGTCGGCGGTCTCCTCCGGGTCCCCCCCTGGATCCTCGGTGCCGGTCCTCGGTCCCGCCTCCGGCTCCATGTCGGCCGCCTCCGGGCCCCCCTGCTCCGGCTGGGCGTCGGACGGCGCCTCCGCCTGCCGCGGCTTCCCCCTCCTGCCCGCCTGCACTGGTGTTCCCTCCTGCTCCCTCCGTGTCCCCTCCGTCACTCCCTCGTCCCGTTCCCTTGGCCCCTGGGTGGTCCCCTCCTGCTCCCTCCTCCCTCTCGCCTGCGGCCCCTCCGGCCGCTGCCCGTCGCCCGCCTGGGTTCCTTCGGGCTCCCCTGGTTCCTCCTCCCTTTCCCATTTTGCCTCCTGTCCCTGCTCCTCCTCTCTCTGTGTCTCCTCCGTTCCCTCCTCGTCCCTTTGTCCCTCCTGTCTCTGTTCCTCGTCCCCCTCTGGTTCCTTCGTTCACTCCTGGCCCCTTTGTGTCACCTATGGGTGTTCCTGTTGTGTCTCCCTTCTCGGTCTGTCTGTCCGCCTTCCCTGTTCTTTGTCGTGTCCTGTCTTTCGTTTCGTCCTTGTTCCTGTTTTGTGTCTCTGTCTTGTTCCCTGTCCCTCGTTGATGTTTTGGTTTTTGTCTTCCAGGTCCTGTTCCCCGGTCTCGTCCGTCGCCTCCTCTCGGGCGCGCCCGGTGTGCGCGCCTTTGGGGGGGGGGTTATGTCACGCCCCGCTCTGTCCGCTCCCGATGTGTGCCACGCCCACCTCATTACCTCCTGTTTCGCCCTGATTGTTCTCACCTGTGGCTCGTTGTCCGTGGCTTGTCTTTTGTATTTAGTCCTCGTCTGAGTCAGTCTTCCCCAGACTCGTCATTAATGTTGCCTGTTGTAATTCCCCGGTCCCGTCTTCCTCGAATAAACCCCGTTTACCCGACTTCCTGGCTCCCGATCGCCTGCTTTCCAGCTCGCCTCTCCGCAACCGTGACACCTACAACCTGTAAATTAAATTTCCTATTCATATTTTTTGCATTAGATTTCTCTTTAATGACGTTTTGGAAATGTATATTCATTAATTAAACATCTCTTCATATTATTAAACTTCCCACTGTCACCTTGTTAATCTTACCCTCATGTTTGCAATCTATCACTATCATTACACTATCTGGTGTTTCAATTAGAATTTGGTTATTTACTTTTTTCATCTTAATGACAAGCCTGTTGGTGTTTCCATGACAACTTGGTTGAAATCAGCAGACCCCCTTGGAATATATAGAAAGTGTTTGTTCCTCATTTCCAATAAAGAATACAGATCCATGTAAAATTTACATAACTTTTTTTTTCCCTTTTTCCTAAGGCTCACTGGTCCTTGTTTCTTGCTGTCAATGTGTTTCATCTCCACACTATTCAGCAGTGTTTCTCTTATCAATGCAGTACATTTAACATGAAAATGACCAGAAGATGTCTTGTCTGATTAGCTTCATTTAAACATCCCAGCATTGTTAATTTCACCTCACATAACAGCTGTGCGTTCACTGAATTCTGGTGTGAGTTTAAAGTGTTCATAACTTATACAGTATACTTTACCACATTGGTAATTCTCTGACAGTCCACAGAACCTGTAAGATTTTAACCCATCTGTTCTATAGTTTTCACTGTACTGGCATTAGTAAACTTCCTTAACCATTTATCCACTGTAAAATTCCTTTACTACATCACACCATTAATTAATGGTCCCCAGATATACAAGAACAAT
This sequence comes from Paramormyrops kingsleyae, assembly GCF_048594095.1. NCBI lineage: Eukaryota > Metazoa > Chordata > Actinopteri > Osteoglossiformes > Mormyridae > Paramormyrops > Paramormyrops kingsleyae. Next base: position 39,635,413 of record NC_132799.1, read on the forward strand.
GGATGTGGAAAAACAAAATCTCCCAGCCATCAATTAACTGTCCCTAATGACATATCCAGTGCAGAGTCACAAGGAGCCTGGAGCTTATCACGGGAAACACGGCGGCACCCTGAACAGAATGCCAGTCCATCTTGGGAAACCCCCTCATACAAGAGCAATTATTTTTATTACTATTATTAGGTGCTGCCAAGTAGACATGTGGTCCTGACAGTACTCCCCCAGAATGTTCTGCCTTCTGTCTGGGTCTTCAGGCTTCCAAAACCATGGTCGTTGTTGTGATGAACAAGTGCATCTCTCGTGTTCCCGGTGATCCCTTTCCACTTTACTGTCAGCTTTTCCAAATATTATGGTCTTCCACTGGGTCTTCTCAAATATTTGATCAGCATTAGTATATTTATATTACACATTTTCCTGACTATCTCCCAGCTTAATTTATAATGTTTTTTTTAGTTATCAGTTTTTAGAGCTCAGGGTGTGACAGTCTCTGTGGCATAGAAAAATTGTAAAATACTGAAAAAGTTTATCCATAATATCATTCCAGTTCACCAAAACTGTAAACTGAACATGTCATGTTCCAGATTGTTGGTGTGTATTGGAAATCACCATGAATCTGCAAACTTTCACAATGGTTGCTTTTCTGATTCACTGAAAAAAACAGATTGCTTTCCACTGGCACGCAGTGAAATGTACACATCAGTATAGTGCACCCCCAATCTACATCCACAACACAAGATCAGTTTACACCAGGCATTTCATACCTTGTGTTTCTGAGTCATTGATAAAAGTCCACAGGTTATATTGATGAACATCAGAACCACAGAACTTTGTGGGTCATCCCTCCAAGCTGTGATATCTTACTGACATTTGCAAAAAGAATCCAAGCATTGTTGGAATCTTCAAAATATAAATGCAACACTCAATATTGATCTTAAACAAAGATTTTATTGAAAAGAAATTAATAAATGTAAATGACACATTAAATGGATTATGAAGGCTCTAAGCACCGATGGCGTAATGGGTAGGGAAGTGCACTTGTAGTTAAAAGAATGCTGGTTCAAAACCCCTACCAGAACAGTACTATTGAGGTGCCCAGAGCAAGGTACTTCCCCCAAACACTGCTCTGCAGGTGCTGAATTAGCTGCCCCCTGCTATGCCACATATGGGTTATATGCAGACATGTGTTGTTGTGTGCTGTGGTGTGTCAGCAATGGCAACTAATCACTTCACTTTTGGTTACTGTTATTCTGAAAAATAAGGAAGGTTGTGGATGAGGATTCCCACATTCATATCTGGTTTGACCACCATTTACCTGTAGCAGCATGACATACCTGCATCTCTTGAGAGTTGATCAAGTTGTTGCCGGTGGCCTGTGAAATGTTCAATATCAGTGTGAAGTTGTCTGATATTGGTGGATGATGGAATACGTTGTCCTATGTGCTGATATAGAGCTTTCCAAAGATGCTCAATGGGTGACAGGCCTGGTGAGTATGCAGGCCACATGGTCTGTGATTGTGAAGCCAGCTGGACATACTGCCAAAAGCAGAGGCGGCTTATGCTAGAGAAATGGGCAATCATGAATATGGCAACAGTTCTACTGGGCATCCCTGTACCCAGCATGCCAATGGTACAGTGCTACAATACTTGAGGCATATAGGCCAATGTGTTGTCTGCCCATTTTAGAGTGCCCCTTTTATTGTCCCCATATTAATGAACATCTCTGTAGTGAGCTGCTCAACATACACGCTGCGTCATATCTGTGTAGATGGATTATCAATACATTAAAAAATGTAACCTTTTTTGGCAAAATTTGAAGGACATCTCTCTCTCTCTTGGCTCTTTGCATACCCAGAAATTTATTTGGAAGTGGAATTTATTGGAATTTATTTTTTCAAGCTGCTGCAAAATGGGAGCAAAATCTAAAGTGGTGCATATATATTTTAGTTCAATATATGTTCATACTACAGGATCATCGATCTTAAGAACATAAGAACATGAGAACATAAGAACTATACAAACGAGAGGAGGCCATTCGGCCCATCGAGCTCGCTTGGGGAGAACTTAACTAATAGCTCAGAGTTGTTAAAATCTTATCTAGCTCTGATTTAAAGGAACCCAAGGATTCAGCTTGCACTACGTTATCAGGAAGACTATTCCATACTCTGACTACACGCTGTGTAAAGAAGTGCTTCCTTAAATCCAGTTTGAAATGTTCTCCCGCTAATTTCCACCTATGGCCACGAGTTCTTGTATTTGAACTAATGGGTGCTGAATCAATTACAAATGGATTGCCATGAATAAAAAGCAGCTATCTAACTTAATTGCCTATAGCTATCTAACTTAACCTTTGTCATATGTTAGTTTTCTGTTCCTATCTCTTATGTTAATTAAACGGGTCGGTGCCGACCCGTGTCTTAAATCAGCCATAACCATTTTTGGTGTGGCTTTCTGGACCTTTCTTTTGACAGCATACCTCTCGTTTTCAATTAAAAAAAATAATGGTAAAATAAGCCTCAAGAGAATTATATAAATAAACTGAATTGGTCTTATCTTGCCTTACATGTCTAGGTCAAGCCATAACTAGTGATTTTTTTTAATTATTATTTGTTTTTTAAATAGAGGTTCCTGACAAAGCAGTACACAAATTCATGTGGTGCTTTTATACATATTAAACTTAAAAACTGGTTGGTGTCGACCCCAACACCAGAGGTGTTATAATCTTGACCAGAGCCTTTATCCATCCATCATCACAACCACTTAACCCCCACTGGGGTCACAGAACCTATCCTGGGAACAACGGGAACCAACCCTCGGCGGGTGCCAACACATCACAGGGCCAATTTAGACACAGCAATCAGCTTACTCTGCTTTTGGACTGAGGGAGGAAACTGGAACTTTCAGTACACAGCAGCCACTCAGTATCATCACACAGTGTTTGCAAGGCCCGTGCACATGTTTACATTACAAATTAAATGATACAGGTATGCGCATCCCAATCTGTCTTGCTGCTCAAGAGTGACGTCAACCTCTGAAAATCATTGATACTTTGAAACTTTATTTTTGTGTGAACTTTAGCTTAGCATTTTGTAACTTTTGTTGAAAAAGACCTGTATAGAAATATACTGCTCAAAAAAATTAAAGGAACGCTTTGAAAACACATCAGATCTCAATGGGGGAAAAAAATCATGCTGTATATATATACTGATATGGACTGGGTAATGTGTTAGGAACGAAAGGATGCCACATCTTTGATAGAAATGAAAATGATAAATCTACAGAGGGCTGAATTCAAAGACACCCAGTGGTGGACCTCCCAATTCTGGTATTCTATGGCAAATGCCCATCGAGCTCCACGGTCCTGAGCAGTGAACACAGGGCCCACTAGAGGACGTCTGGCCCTCAGGCCACCCTCATGAAGTCTGTTTCTGATTGTTTGCTCAGAGACATGCACACCAGTGGCCTGCTGGAGGTCATTTTGTAGGGCTCTGGCAGTGTTCATCCTGTTCCTCCTTGCACAAAGAAGCAGATACTGGTCCTACTTATGGGTTAAGGACCTTCTACGGACCTGTCCATCTCTCCTAGAGTTACTGCCTATCTCCTGAAATGTCCTCCATGGCCTTGAGACTGGGCTGGGAGACACAGTAAACCTTCTGGCAATGACACATATTGATGCACCATGCTGGAGGAGTCGGACTACCTGTGCAACCTCTGTACAAAACATCCGTTTTATGTGGCAGAGGCAGAGATACCAGGCAGAAAGTTTTGCAATCAAACGCAAGTCTAGCACGTGAAAGCCCCTTTTATCCTGTGCTTACAACGCATGACACAAATGCGAAAACTACTCAAGACACAGTGTTCTTTTCAACTTCTATTTTCCCCAGTTGAAACAGGTGTAGAAAATATTTCCCAAACAAAAAGCGCACAGGCAGTGGTCATAATTGTATAACGAAAGTAATGTATGCCCAATACAGCAATAATGGAATTTAATAATAACAAAAGGCATCTAAATTCTCTGTATGTTTACGCTTCCATTGCGAACTGCCATCGGCATTTGGAACTTAAACAGTAACCAGTTTACACATTTTTTAGCAAGAAACACAGGCATGTTTACTTTGCTGGGGTTTAGGTGTGTGTGCAGAGAACATACTGCGTGCAACTTCCTTTTAGTGTGGTGTGCTTGTCACTGAGCTGCAAGGAATTTTTTATTTTTTTTCATGTCCTTTTTTTAATCCAATAATGCAGTTTGACCCAATGTAAATAGAATTAGTCGTAACTAACAGTGAAAACTACTGACACACATTTTCAGTTATATTGATATAACTGGAAAAGAATCCATGAGAAAAAAATATTGTATTTATCGATAATATCGAGTATCTAACTCTAACTTTGCTAACTAGCAAGCCAACAACACAAAAAATGCTTACGTTGCTATGCAGATACGATTGGCTGTCAGGATGTAGTTTTTTGGTTTGTTAATTATGACCCAAGCCTCATACATAGTGGTGTTGCGTCCTCGTCTTTGGCTAGAGAGGATTTCTGATTTATAGACACAAAGCTCTGAGTCTGTGTCATAGTATGTGTTATTCTGTTCACAACCACAAATAATGTAGTCATAAGCATCTAATGACTTGCATGCTAGTAATGTCTCTCTGGTTTACATGTTGGTTTTCTACACCTAATGCCTGTGTATATCTGGCCACTGAATATTCGACCACTTGCTAATGTCCTCTACACACTTACTAATAGCACATGGACCTGGAAGTTGATCACCATTTGCCAAAGTCAATTTGTTTAGGTAGCATTTGTGATCTTTGGTGGTTAATGCATTTTTTTCCTTTTGGGTGCACATCTTAGCACATAAAGTAAATGTTTGTTTGACATGCTGATGGAAAATGTTATGTGCTTGCAAAATAAAATGGTTCCTAAACCAAATACATGTTTAATTATACAGAATACCTAACTTCCTTCACTGAATATTCATAGAATACTATGTTGAATATTTATAGCACATTACTGTAAAGTAATGCACTCCACAAGGCTAGAATGAAGTAGAATATAAAATACATAGATGATGATGATGATGATTATTATTGTTGTTATTACAGTAATATTACAGTGAGTTGTCACTCGCTGCCTGGTTTAACCTAGTGGAAACCAATAAATTAACCCAAAGCATGATTAACAGGCAGAACAGTATGTCAGGCCAAATTAAAATAGCAATTTTCGTAATGCAGAATTTTCCAAGTCATGTTTTCAGGAGATATTGAACTAATTTAAAACAAATATGAGAAAAATTCAGGATGGAGAATTTAGTCTGATTATTTTAGAAGAGACCACAGCTGTAACAAAACGTAACACATATCATTAAACCGTAAACCGTACCTTAATGCCATAAGACCCTGAATTGGCCAGGAAAATGTTAGAGATCAGAAACACCAAAAACACAAGTTACCTGAGCAGTATCTATGCATGGGAGCTCAATCACCCTCTGGTAGATCAGCTCAGTCTGATATATTCATTAGATCTGATCCATACAGTGGGGAGACAGCTAATGGCTAATTTTAGTTATGTTCTGTCCTGTGCAAACACGCACACACATGCCACACAGCAGTCTTATCTGTAGAGAGCAGCCTCCAGTGTTCCCCAGACAGGATGGCACCACCACACTGTTCAGTACTCCAGTGAGCGCGTCCTGTCTGGAGGGGCCTTGACAAAGGCAAGTGAACTGTTCTCAGGCAACTTCAGGGTATGTTTGAAGAACAGGTCCCATACATCCTGTCCAAGGGATATAATGGCATTTGATGCATGTAACATCTTACCAAACAACATTCCCAGCAACTAACTACCCACAATGATAGGATTGTCTTTTGCTTAAGATACATTTTCAACATGACAGCCTCATTTATTGACCTGCGATTACTATTTTCTTCATTTTCTCATGTTTGTTTAGTATATCAAATTCCAATAATGGAACCTACCATCAAAATGAAGCTAAAGCAGCAAAAAACAACCAGGAACGAGATATTTTTGCAGCTCTACAGCCTCTCTGTGAAACACATCCTGAACTCAGGTTACTTTAGGGTAACAGAAAGAACCTAATAAAAGCCAGGGAACATAGAACAGAAGTACGGCTCTGTGTACATAAAAGCACTACAACAATCTGGCATGTAGCTCTGTTAATTTTCAAGTTGCCTAGCTTCAAATGGAGAGAGAAGTAGGTCGTTCAGTTGGAGTGGGACCCTGTTGCTGGAAATTTTGCTGGAGAAATGCATCTCTGAGGCAAACAAACAGTCTTGACCCACTTCAGTCCCAGGTAAACCTATTTAAAAGTCCTGAAGAAAATCACTAACCTACATAGCAGAGCCTTGCAGAAGGACTATCAGAATAATGACAGAAGTAAAAGAAAGAATGAAGGTGTGTGACTCTGGGGGTTATATCTTGGGGACTGTGTTCAGAAGGTTTCCAGTTCAAATCCTGTGGTTGGCATAATGACATTCCTGCATTAGGAAATAAAGCTGAAATATAATTATACACAGTCTAGACTCCATCTCCTGTGATTTTCTGATAAAGAAAATAGCTGGACCACAGAACTCCATAAAAAAATCATTAAAGAAATTTGTAATCCACACTACAGAAAGGAGTGTGTTTTCCTGAGAAAGATGGCAGTCAGAATAATTGCAGCTTTTGACAAATGCCATTCCTAGAAAAAAGTGATATGTTTGTAGCATTTAGCTTGTAACTTATCATGAACTCTATCTCTATCAGGGGACAGATCATCATTGATCAACATTCTCATAACCTGAGCAAGCTCTGCTCGGGGACCTCCGTGCTGCCTCTCATTAAGAGACAGGCAAGCAAAATTCATTATTATTGTTACTGTCCTCTTATATAAATTGCAATACAGTGTGGCCATAATACCTGCAGGGGGAAGTGCACTGCCTCAGTGAGTGTTTCCACACCTCATGTGTTGATTTGCACCCCCTGGATCTGTAAGCATCGAGTTTGCATGTTTCCGCACATCCGGCTCATGGTTCGTCTAGTCACCCTGGTTTCCTCCTGTTGTATAGTGACTTTTGACTTAGATGAAGTAGTGAGTTTCCAAATTGTTCTCGGTGTGTGCACTCTATAATGGGCTGGCATCCTGTCCAGGGCATCCCAGCCTTGTATCCTGTGTTTTCTGGGATACAATTTAGCTGTACGATAAGTAAAAGGGCCAGTAATTGGTATGCAACACAATGGGAAATAACTAGTTACAGCAGCAGGTCAGCACTCGAAGACACCAACATGGGTGCTTTCCTTATTTAGGAGACATGATGTTCTTTGGCATGAACCAACGACCCGAAAGTGACAGATGAAAAGTGTGGCTGACTGGGTGTTTGAGGTCACCATGCAAACCAGTTTAATTTCCTCCTCATACAGTAGGCTGCTGGCAGAGCTGTGCTAGTCGCAGCATGGTTGACACTTTCACATCAAGATTGCAGCAGCATTTTATTGTGAAAGCTGGAAGGCTTAATTAATGTCTACAACAATTATATATATTAATTCTAAAATGTGTTTCAAATGGAAGTTGAAAAAAGAGACAGCAGTTTTTGACATTCAGAATAGACAAGGATTATCACAAAGGATCAGTATTTCTGTGAGACTTTAATGCTAATACTTTAATAACAATATGTCTCCTTGTTATAAAAATGTGCATAATTATAACACCAACTACTCAACTTAATTGCCTTATTGTGTCTGATCTCTAACGAGTTATCTGCATATTTGAATTAAAGAAATCCCGCTACTATAATCTCATCTGTGCAAACTGAGAAAGGGTGACAAATTAAGAGAGGACACTGAGCAGGCTTATTTGAATATGTTAATTTAATTTAAAACCATTAATGACAGTGTGATCTGTCAGGGGGAATTTCCCCAAAGCATACAATTAAAGTTGGAAGGAAAATTTTATGAGTTTAAATAGTATTACTGCATCCATCCACTTTCCCTAAGTGTACAATGGAAGGCTGTGAAAAGTCTGGAACTCATCCCAGGGAGCACAGAGCACGAGGCAGGGGACAGCAAAGAGCACGAGGCAGGGGACAGCAAAGAGCACGAGGCAGGGGACAGCACAGAGCACGAGGCAGGGGACAGCAAAGAGCACGAGGCAGGGGACAGCACAGAGCACGAGGCAGGGGACAGCAAAGAGCACGAGCCAGGGGACAGCAAAGAGCACGAGGCAGGGGGCAGCAAAGAGCACGAGGCAGGGGACAGCACAGAGCACGAGGCAGGGGACAGCACAGAGCACGAGGCAGGGGACAGCTTGGGGCGGCATGCCAGTCCGTCACACGGCTCACGCTGATGCTGCAGGCAGCCCAGAGAAGTCCGTTCATCAAACTGTTTTTGGATTATGGGAGAAAACCGGAATCCTGGCAGGAAACCCTAGTTTTAGATCAAATGACAACTTAAAAGAGAACTCAGACTAATAAACAGATACACAGCCACATATCCCAGGGAATATATTTGGTGTGATCTTATAAAAAAAAATTTTAAAAAGCTATTATTTGCTTAATACTATTGGCAATCTTTCTGGAGAATACACAATATCACAACATTGCTGAGGAATTCTAGGGATTCTTTATCAGCTCTTTGTTTGCATTTTTCTTAATATGAGCGCCAGCTGGATGACAGAATCAAAATATTTGCGACTTGGATTTGAATGATTGTGTTAGCTACAGCTTGGCAATATCTGGTCCTTTCATGTCGAGGGCAGCTGCTGTATTGGTTTCTATGCTAACCATAACACTCAGACTGGCCTGGAATCACAAAGAAGCGTGGTCTCAGGGTGAGTAAGACTCTGCTGATGCCCCAACAGAGCTGAACCAAGCCTGCAGTTTTAACTGAGTTTTCATTTACTTGATACCCATGAAATACTACAGGGCTTTATCTTCCTACAGGGCATTCTTAGTCATAGAAAAATAATGGGGTTTTTTTTGTTTTAATGTCAAATATGTTTCCTTATATATTGATAACACAATGCAATAGATGGATGGGTAAAACACAAAATCTTATTAGACTATAACGCATTGGCATTTGGGTCCTCTGATGTTTATAACAATAGTCTGTTCTTCAAACACTGATACATCCCTTGTCTGTTATTAAGCTTAATGGGGCTACTACTGCTTACAAAATATGGCTGGAGTGCTGGAGTAATCCACTGAGTTATGCATTAAGGAAGCAGCTATTTGAGATGTCAGGTTTTCATTTGAGGGCCTTTGTAGATTCTCAGCTGTTGACCTGAATAGAAATATGTGAAAAGCGAGCATTGTGGGCACTTAAGCTAAATCAAACCATAGTTGCCCGAGGGCAGTGACCGGTTGTGCTGGCAAGTGAGGTAGAACATCAAGAGGATGTGTGTGGAAACAGCCATTGCGAGTCACCTTGATGGATCTCAGCCAATGTGACAGTTCAGGGATGGCAGCATGACTGCTATTGCACAGCTGTTGCATAAGTAGCAAGCTGTATTAGTGAAACCTGAGACCCCCCCATCCCAGAGACACCCTGGGAATTTGTATGCCACCTCTACAGTGACAGTGACAGGCACAGTGCACAGAACAAGTACAGTGATGAAGACAGACATCCCAAACCTCCCCAACTGACATCTGAAATTCTAAACAAAAACACAGTCCAGCTGACACAGTTTATCATAGCTGAGACAGTTTATCATAGAAACTCATACTGACACCTTTTGTTTAAAAAAAAGATGAAAAATCATATTATGATATGATGCCCAGATATTACAAAAATATTGCAAATTTGGTTAATTTCTTACCTTCCTGTAAAACATCTTGTTTTTTTACACTTGACTGAAGTATACATTATGTCCTGTATTATCTCTGTTTGAAATCATGTGTTCATTTATGACTGCATTTACATGCTCTCCCCATGTCACAGTGTAGTTTAGTCTGGGGACTCTGGTTTTCTGGTCTGAGGTCAGAGGTTTAGGTAGAGAGGTATGTGATAATATGTGGTTGTGTGGTACATTGGATTCTCATTGATGGTGACCCCTGCCGCATGACCTGTGATTCCAGGAAAGGCTTATTCAGTCATTGATGGGCTTTGGCATTGATCACACCCAGGGGCATCAGAAGTGTTTGAATGTGGGGGACACACACTGGCATAAAACTAAAATTTTATGTTAAATGTGGGGGGGGGGGGGGGGTCCAAACAAATAATTATGAAATGTGTTAGCTGGTTGACCTTGGACCCCCAGAGGTTTTATTGGACCCCCAGAGGTTTTATTTCTCTATGGCGAAAGGCGCTATATAAAAATAAATTGAATTAATTTCTCTTTGAATCTGCCCCACATACATGGCTTCAGAGAAGACATCTGCCCTTTGAATATTTAAGCCTTGACAAATTTTACTCTAAAATGTAGTTTTTCAGCTTTTTTATACTTCTAAATGTGCCAGGAACCCGTAGCTTCACATGATAATCCAGACAAATGTTTATCTCATGTTTGTTGCCTTTCCTCTTTACAGTGTGGTGTCTTTTATTATTTTATTCAGGAAAAATATGATACTCGTGTGGTTTTTATTTTTACAGTTTACACTGGAAGGAGTACTCAGCCACGACAATTTTGGGAGAAACTTCCCAGGTGATTTTATACTTCTAAAAAACAAACAATGTTATCTTTTAGAAATACGTTCATCTTAATTATGTTCCAAATTTTCCAGAATATGTTTCATTACGGCAGTCTTTTCACACTTGCTTTGGTTACAGTCATGTCACCGGAGGTAGCTGGCAGAGGTTGTTAAGGCAGGGGTGTGGTCACAGGTGGGCAGGAGGATCATCTGTGTTTGCCCACCCAACAGAGACAGATCAAATTTAAACAATAATTAGAGATAGTAAATTGAATCGTCCTAGGAGACTGCCCCCCAGTGAACAACTATTACCATTACTACCCACTCCCCTGATCATCAATATCTTCCCAACCAGGGGATACAAATTGTACACTGGTACCCGTTCAGGAAACCCAAATGCCCACCCCAAGATGGCTTCCGAGTAACACTGGCCTTTCCTGTCTGCTCTGCCTCGTCTCAGTGTTTGGAGTCCTGGTTTTGTGATCTGTGTTTTTGGCTCATTGTCATTCAGTACTGGGTCCTGGTTCTTGTTTCCTCCCCACTCCACAAATCATCTGCGTTGGAGTCCTTCCCCAGCTCGCCTCATTCCGGAACCTCTCATCCCGTCTGCGGTCCCAAGCCCCAGCTGGTACCTGTTTCCTGTTGTGTCCTGTTCAATGAAAAACCTGCCAGAATGGGTGGAATGGTCCAGTTTGGGGTGCTTTGTGTTTGTCTTACTAACTTAAATGTTCTCAGAGTCAGCATTGCGACAGCATTAGAAAATCATTCAATCAAAACCAAAATATGGCAACTTGGGGGGAAAAAACTGCAATTTTTAACTTTTTCATTCACATTACTCTTTTGAAGTAATGGACACTGGCAACAATTCAAGATTAATGTTAAATTGCAGTTCATTGCATGTTAAGATTTAGACACCCCTTGCCAATTAAAAATGTACTGTAGGATATTTTCTTGAGCAAATGGAACAAGTTAATTGGAGTGCTGCTTCAGCCTTACCTAATACAAGACAAATAACAGTGTACCTGTTGAATCAGTAAACAGACAATATACAGTGCTCACAGAAAGTTGTTGGATGCTTGCTTAATTCTGTAAAAATATTTTAAATTTATTGGTTTCATAACACGTCCATTGTTTAACATATCTGTATATACACACAGATGTTTTTTTGTTAAGTGTCATAATTTTTTGACTGAGTCATTCAGTTCTGTTCTTGCCATTTTGCTGTTAATTGCAATTGTAATCACTGGTTCTCAAAGGGATACTAAGCACAAATGCTTGGTGTTTTATATTATTGCAAACACATTACTAATTAAAAAGCACACAATGAGACAGCTTGTCAACTTTTTAAACTCAGAACAGCTCTTTGAGAACTATAATTTGGGTTTCAATTTATTGCTACTTGAAATTAATGTTTTACTCAGAACTACTGGTTTCTAATCTAATTTTATTAATTTAAAATTTGCAGCATTTTTAGTGAATTGAGCAAGCATCCCAAGACTTTCTGTGAGCACTGTATATGCAATTGTGTAGTGAAAATAAGTAACATTTAACATTCATGTAAAGTGTTTACAATAGTGCACATGAATACAATAGTGCAACAGAGTACATGATATGTAACTATTGATGCTGTCACAGGTTTCTCATCTTCCATCACTTTGGCAGTCTCAGGAAAGCAAAGGTGCTGGGAGGCTTTTTGAGGGTCGATCCACCTTCTCCATCCACCTCAGCCTATCTCAGATGTAGAGACCTAGAATCAAAAAATTGTTGACTCCTTCCATAGGAGACCCATCAATGATTGTTCATTGATGACTTCTGCTGATATTATTTGACCATATTACATCTGCATGGTCATTTTCAGAAAAGGGGTGTAAGAAATCCATGTCCAATTCAGTTTCATGTTGCCAATCCTCTAAACCTCTTTACCTTGTTTATAGAGTGGAGGTGGGAGAGGATGATGGAAAAGGTGAGGGACCATGGCCAGATGGGCTACTTTGGGTCACGCTCAGCACAAGCTGGGCCACTGGCACATCTTCTGCTGTCAGTGGGGTCTGAATAGATCCAATCTTGAGGAAGCAAACCCCAAGGCCAGGAGGGAAGATCGGCACCTTAACAGTCACAGAAGGGCCCCTTTTCAATTCAGGTTCAAACTTGACTCTGTGTATTTCACAGCTTGTCAGTTTAAGTGAAGAAATTTTTTGTGAGCTGGCAATTCTGAAAATATAACATCACTTCTGGTTTGTCTGGCAGAAAAAATGACAGTGGCAGGAGATTTCTGGGGCAGAACAAAAAGGCCATTTTTAAATGTGGAAAACCCAGTACTTTAAAAGACCATCCTCTGGAATCCTGTCAGACAGAACTCAGGGATGTGAGAGTAACCACTACTGCTATAGTACAGTGTTAGCATTGGCTTCAGCAATATGATGAAGAGTTGTGGGTGGTCAGTAAAGGACTGTTACAGAATGAGTCACTTTTCTTATGAATGTATGTGTACTACCCATTCATAAAAAGGAAACTCAAACATAAACCTTTTTCTGAGCCAGAATGTAAGGGTTGTCTCAGTCATCTGGCTTGACAGTCACACTTTCTGACTCTCACACTCATGCATGAAATCTTACAACAAATCTATATTATTCCATTATGAGCCTAAAATTAGCTACATCAAAAGTGTTGGGGTAGTTTGCAAACCTTACAGACTATATACAAGGTAATAAAGCTGTTACATGCATGCAAATGCGTGTGGAGACTTGTTTCAAATTGAAAATCTCATGCCATCCAGCTGACCAAAGTTGGTGACACCGGAATATTAATGTTTTTCTACATCAATTCATTAATCCATTCTTCCTCTATATTCCTATGCCTTCAGGGTCTCACTGGATCTGGAGCCTGTCCCAAGAAAGATGGAATACAAGGCAGAGGGTACATTGGACAGAATGCCAATTTATTTAAAAGTGCAAACTCGCACACACAATCACACTGTGATATGTTAATTTCTGTACATCTGTGTATGGTAACTCTTGGCTGCTTATTTGTACTGACTGTAACTATAGCAACAGAAAGAGTGCAATAATAGCAAGCGTGCTAATAGGTTGTCGTTTTCAGTAGAAGGGCCCTACCACACCACACAAATGATTTTACAGAACGTATTTCAACTGGAAGACCACCCAGAGGGAACTAAAATCAACAAAGTGAATGTTAGTCAAAGGCGAGCGTAGCTGCCATTAATCTAAAGTGAGAGCTGCCCAGCCTGTTTAGCGTGATGTTTGGAGTATGACAGCGAGCTCGGTTTGGTCACGTCACCCTGGATCCTCAGAGAGAAGAAGGAAAGCCTGCCAGATAGAGCAGGGCCTACGGATTGATGCTCCCCTGCCTGGTCAGATGGAAGGAGCAACTGAAGGCTTTTTGGCCTGGAGTGGTTTGGCTCGCTCACAGCTGGGTGGGGGCAGCACTTTACTTCACATTTGATTCGTCAGACAGATGTAAGGGGAAGTGAGGTGGCTCTGAAGAGGGGCCTGAAGTCTCTCCCCTCGAGATTCTTTAGGTGTCCTCTTTGGTGTGGACAGCTTTCGGCAGCCGTACAAAGCTTAGCCCATGTTCCTGTCCTCCTGTGTGTTTACAGAAGGTAAGAGTGCTAAGAACTCCTTCATCCTTCTGAAAAGAGGGATTTGGGCCATTTGTTGCTATGATACTGGCTGCTGTAAAGGAGTTTGGGGTATTTTGGGGGGTGGAGTAGGTTCTTGTTGGTCTCAGCTGTCCGAGGAAGGTTATGATGATTTACACCACCTGTTCCCGCCATTCCAGTGTACGTATATATCAGGCTGTTCTGCTTTCCAGTAATCCCAGACAACAGCCTCTTTATGCCAGACTCAAATGCCAGTGCTCCAAATTATTTTCCTTCCATTCAGAAAGGTCGATTTTATGTAAAGAAGCTTCATTTTTGTATGTCCACACGTATGTAAATAAAGCTGACAAAATAATATACTGGCCATATGGTCCTTTTCACCAGGCTGCCCAGCGTTTCCTACAACATGAAGAATAATTGACAAAATATTTCCTAATTTTTCAGTAATATTTGGTTCTGCCACCATATTTGGTTCATGTGACAGTTAGCAGGTGAAGCTCAATGCTAGACAACATTTTCTCCCACTGTCTGCATAGCTACTGAATGAATTTTATTATATCAGATTAAAGCACAAACTGAAAATCTGTAGAAAAACAAACAAACATATGAGTAGATGTTGACCATCCTCTAATAATCTTGCCAGCCAAAGCTTTTCAGGAAGACCAAGTGTCCCATTCATTTAGTAGTTGACATGAAAAGGGACTTGCTTGAAGGAATCAAGTGTATTTGTTGATTTCGCAGTGGCTTCAGAATGTGACAAGCATTTTCCTAGGCCACAATCAAAGAAGTTTTGAAACTGGTTTGCAGGCCCCACTTTGCATAATTCCTGGGCCTGGGATAAAATTACTTCAACTGGGTCCCCAGTACGTGCAACCCCCTCCTTTCTGTACCCCCCGCCCCCATCCAGGACACCTTCAGCTTGAGAAAGCTGTCATGCCCTGCTCGTCCGCTCCTCCCGTGTGCCATGCCCCCTCATCTACCCCATGTGGAATCCCCGTGTTTACCAGCTGTTTCTTGTTTCTGTCATTAGTCCCATGTATTTAAGACTGCGTTAGGTATGTTTTCCCCAGTCTGGTCATTAATGTTACGGTGTGTTTTGAATGTGTCAGCCTGAATAAATCCCGTTTATTTGTTTCCACGGCTCCCTTCGTCTGCTTCCCTGTTACGGATGTGACAAAAGCAGGCCGGCTGCTTTTATTTCCTAATACTTGAAGTACAATGGAGCTATTTTAAACCCTCAAGTTCAAGTTCTTAAAATCTATTATGTACTTTTTGTTTTGTTTTGCCTGGGTGATGCCTTTAGAAGGTTCTGTTGGTATTATTATTGGTGTCGAACTCCTGTCCTGGGGGGCCGGAGCCCTGTGTATCTTAGTTCTTTCCCTGTTCCACAACAAATGATCCAGCTCAAGAACTGTGTGGTAATTAGCACAAGGAGTTGAATCAGGTGTGTTAAATGAAGGGAAACCCAAAAATGTGCAGGGCTCTGGCCCTCCAGGACTGGAGTTTGGCACCCACGTGATAGAGAATACCAGGCAGACTGGGGGGCATAAGAGGGTTGAATATCCTGACTGCGGAATGTGCATATCCTTGATTTGATCTTGGACTGCTCAGATGACAAGGCAGTCGTTGCAGAGTACTGCCGATCTCTTTCCAAAACCCAGGAGATTATAAAGCATTTTTAACCAGCATTATTAACTAACAATGCCTCAAGTCACTCCCCTGAGATATAGATGAATCAGAAATACTTATAGTATAATATTTTTTCAATGTTAATCAGTTAAGCATTTATTATTAAAGCCAATAACTTTACTGTCATCATAATAGCAACGTAGAATGAACGGTAGACCATCCTGTGCTAACGGA
Organism: Paramormyrops kingsleyae; assembly: GCF_048594095.1. Taxonomy (NCBI): domain Eukaryota; kingdom Metazoa; phylum Chordata; class Actinopteri; order Osteoglossiformes; family Mormyridae; genus Paramormyrops; species Paramormyrops kingsleyae. Next base: position 39,651,514 of record NC_132799.1, read on the forward strand.
GATTTCAACTTTCATCATTCTATGTATATGATCTTAATCTAAAACATATTTCACTGAGATACTGTAGAGTTTTGCATGGCTTTGTTTGTTTTTGTTTGGCTACCCTTACTATCATCTTTCTTCTATTTGCCGCAACCAATTTGTGTTTATGCCATATCATGTTGCTATTTAATGTATACGCCTCATTTCACTTTAAACATAAAGTTAGTAAGAAAACATGGACATAAATCAATGTTCAGATCTAAAATTCCAATGCAGCCCTGCTCTTTTACTTATAAACAAAATAAATTACATGAAACCATAATAATTTTGCCTATAATCTGTTACCATAACAAAACTGATGAATAGTCCTTATCAGCACCACAAATGTCAGCCTGGACAAAGAGCAGATCATGACAATGCTGCCCAAGTGCTCTGTTTCTCTCTCCTTCTCTCTCTGGTTCTTCTGGTCCAGCTATCTAATACAATGTGTTTAAACAAAGCTGTGGCCTATCTGTGACATAATGCTGAGTGCATGTGGCCCATGTCTCCTGAGTAACATTAGCTGACTGTGACAGCTACCAATTTTATCTTTGTTTAAATTTATAAAAATTTGATGGGCAGCCGAGTCTCTTCTTTAAATTGCACATGGTGCCTATTCAAGGCTATTTCACTAATGCCAGAGCAATATGCCAGATAAAAATTTCCAAATTAAATATCTGATATTTTGGTCTCTGTTGGCTGTTTGGCTCCTGGTTGAACCGTAGAAATTATTCAGACAACGATGATCCAAATCGAACAAGCATATGAGTTATTATGGAAGAGTGGAACATGAATGCAATGGTAGTGATCTTCGAAAGGGTATCTAATTTAAGTAACAGATTTATTGAGTCAGAGATGCTGCTGATGAATTATCAGATCATTTATCACCAAGGGGATCAGGAAGGGTTTGAAGGGAAGGGAGTTCAGCTGAAAAGGTGAAGGTGGATGAGATCCAGAGGAGAGAGAGGGTGAGGGAGGAGGGTTCCTGAGCAAAGACAAGTGACCAGTGGATGTCAAGGAAAAACACAGGTTTATGAAAAGAGAAGGGGGGCAGTGAGACAATGAGGAGGGAGCAGGAGAAGGCCATGAATTGTTTATGAAGGTCAGTAGCAGCACACTCAATAATGGAATTCTATAAGAATGTCTTACTTAGTGAGCTTCAGAATGAGTCAGGGCCATGTTTCAGCACTCAGAACAAGTATATTGCTGAATCTTATACTGACATCGGTGGGTAACGCAGTGCCAACCCCTTTAGGAGGACATGCCATGTTGATGCTGCAAGTTCTCTGAACTCTTACTCTGACATCCTGCTGTCCAGCCTGTCACCCTAATGGCTGCCCAGAAGTGGACGTCTCCCTCATTACCGGCTGAGCAGTTTCCCATCATAGCAGGTGGACATTTTCTAGGCTTCTTCCGCCCCCTCTGGGGCTGTTGATCGTTTTGAAACTCCATCCAAAAAGTAGATGCAAGTCAAAAGACAAAATCACCTCTGTCCATCTGCAAAGAGAAGGCTCCACCTTAGGGATTCCTACCTAAGAGTGCAGGTGTCAAGAAAAATTAGATTTCACAACAGAGGAGTCCACTGGAAGCAAAAACTAAATAAACTCAAACTTGCAGGGAGATTCTGTTTTTCTGTCTGGAAGCCCACATAAAGTGCATCAATCTTGTGAACCACTTTAACTGCAAAGAGACAGATCCCTTTAAATTTACTCTCCTGAGTCTCAAGGCTGTTGGTCATGGATTAACTTTATTAGGAATAAATAGCTAAAGAAGACTAAGCTTTTTATTCATAATTCTTCCTCCAATATTTCACACAAAATCGTATTAATGAGTGCAAAAAAAACAGTATAACAGCAACATTTAAAGCTGCAGCAAGTAAAAAGTAAAATAAAATCAGCCTCAAATGGGAAGGAAATGCATTCTGCAGGCATTGCATCACAATGGACTGTAATGGACTGGAAAGGTGATTATTAGGAAAAAAATACTAATTTTGTTTTGGAACATGAAATACTACAATTATATTAATACAATGACTAAACAAACAGGTGCAATTTTTCATAAGAGAGGATTAAAACAATTAGAATAAAGAACAATTGCCTCATTAAATACAAATTCAAGAGCAGGGGAGAAAATAAACAGCAATGATGGATTATGGTTGATTGTTATTTTAGCTGAACAAATGGGGCTGACCCTACAGGGATTATGACATATCTGAGAGAGACCAAAGGCAGTTTACCATATAATTGTGTTAGCCTACTAAAAGTCAATTTCAAATCATGGGAATGAAATGCTCCAATTTGGCCAGCAGAGCCTTGTGCTGTTGGCTATTTTGTAGGACGATTTTCACAATAACTAACGGAATCACTGCTATCTGTTGGCTCACTGGAATCTTTTTCTTTTTGTGCGACTTTAACAAGGGACCTAGATGCTTTTGCCTCCTTTTCGATTTCGCGGAAATGTGGATATTGCATTGTCGGTAAACAGATTCATCGCTCGCACTGCTACGCCCTTATTCGGGTGGTGTCTTTATACTAAATTTTGACTATAAGAGTGAGGCACACGCCCACTGTTGCCAACTCCTCAGCAAGGAAAGTCGCTATATTGTTACAATTATACAATTTGTATGTTCTTGTAAAAAAAATTATATATATATATATATATATATATATATATATATATATATATATATATACACTCACCTAAAGGATTATTAGGAACACCTGTTCAATTTCTCATTAGTGCAATTATCTAATCAACCAATCACATGGCAGTTGCTTCAATGCATTTAGGGGTGTGGTCCTGGTCAAGACAATCTCCTGAACTCCAAACTGAACGTCAGAATGGGAAAGAAAGGTGATTTAAGCAATTTTGAGCGTGGCATGGTTGTTGGTGCCAGACGGGCCGGTCTGAGTATTTCACAATCTGCTCAGTTACTGGGATTTTCACGCACAACCATTTCTAGGGTTTACAAAGAATGGTGTGCAAAGGGAAAAACATCCAGTATGCGGCAGTCCTGTGGGCGAAAATGCCTTGTTGATGCTAGAGGTCAGAGGAGAATGGGCCGACTGATTCAAGCTGATAGAAGAGCAACTTTGACTGAAATAACCACTCGTTACAACCGAGGTATGCAGCAAAGCATTTGTGAAGCCACAACAAGCACAACCTTGAGGCGGATGGGCTACAACAGCAGAAGACCCCACCGGGTACCACTCATCTCCACTACAAATAGGAAAAAGAGGCTACAATTTGCACGAGCTCACCAAAATTGGACAGTTGAAGACTGGAAAAATGTTGCCTGGTCTGATGAGTCTCGATTTCTGTTGAGACATTCAAATGGTAGAGTCAGAATTTGGCGTAAACAGAATGAGAACATGCATCCATCATGACTTGTTACCACTGTGCAGGCTGGTGGTGGTGGTGTAATGGTGTGGGGGATGTTTTCTTGGCACACTTTAGGCCCCTTAGTGCCAATTGGGCATCGTTTAAATGCCACGGCCTACCTGAGCATTGTTTCTGACCATGTCCATCCCTTTATGACCACCATGTACCCATCCTCTGATGGCTACTTCCAGCAGGATAATGCACCATGTCACAAAGCTCGAATCATTTCAAATTGGTTTCTTGAACATGACAATGAGTTCACTGTACTAAAATGGCCCCCACAGTCACCAGATCTCAACCCAATAGAGCATCTTTGGGATGTGCTGGAACGGGAGCTTCGTGCCCTGGATGTGCATCCCACAAATCTCCATCAGCTGCAAGATGCTATCCTATCAATATGGGCCAACATTTCTAAAGAATGCTTTCAGCACCTTGTTGAATCAATGCCACGTAGAATTAAGGCAGTTCTGAAGGTGAAAGGGGGACAAACACCGTATTAGTATGGTGTTCCTAATAATCCTTTAGGTGAGTGTATATACGATTATATATTATATAAATTATATATATATATATATATATATATATATATATATATATATATATATATAATTTTATACTGTGACTTGAGTAATGTAACTGTACAGTGAGGTGACATGACAAGTGCCTATAAATAAAATGTATTATTATTTATTATTATAGCTGCAATGGGGGGACCAACATATTGATGTGTATGGATTTAGAATGGGATGTCCTAAAATTTCCTGTAGGTGTAATGGCCAAGTGTCCAAATACTTTTGTCCATATTGTGTAAATCTGAGCATAGTCAGGTTTGACAAGCCCCCATGCAACACACCAGGACAGATACAGTACACCACTCATCACAACAGAAAATCTACAGTTTTAGCAAGTCTGATAGAGCTAGGTCTCACATCCCTCAGACATGGCTGTCAGATTGCTTTATTTTTAACAGCAGTGGTCATACACTGACCACAGGGGCACTACATCCTATATTTGGACCAGAGCTGTGATGGATGAAAGCTGGGGTCTGACATGTTTGGGTTATGAAGGATAAATCGGAGACTAGTTCAAGGGATGTGCACACGAGCACACCTGCACACACTAATGGGTGCCGACTTATTCAGGTGAACTTAAGAAATCACATGGAGCTCAGAAAAACTCAGTCTTCTAACTTCAAATATCACTTGGGTGCTGGATGGTCACCTGAGCACAGGTTTGTATCTGAAGGCACCAGTGTGCTCATTCTCTTCAATTCACCAAAGCTATAATACCATGCATTCTATGGTGGTGAGAAATGCTGTGTTTGTTATGCTATTGTGCATAAATCAAAGACAACAACCACCTCAAAATTTGAAGCCCATAACCATGGAAGTGCATGGAAAACAAAATGCATTTCATATTTTTTCCTCTGCAGTCCCATTGTGCCATTCAATAACGTTATTATTAAATTTCCAAGAAGGAGAACTTCCCTAAATCTGGGTGACCTCAAAAAACAGATCATAATTCCTTGAAATAAAGCCAATTTTGTTTAATACACTGTTCCAACCACATAAGTGGTAAATTAGAATTCACCTTCATATTCTCTCTCTGAACCAATTCCTGTATTTTTCTAACATCTTCTGTTTTTAATGCTGTTAAAGTGATGACACAATTAGCTGATTTTGACACTTCAGCCAATGGCCATCAAGGTTTGAAAAACAGTTTTCAAAGACCACATTCTTTCAGGGGGTTAGAAATGCTGGACAAACTGATGCAAGGTCATCTTTATCTATTTTTGAGGAGATGACTTTCTGTTGGGATCTTCTCGCTCACTGGCAAACCACTGCCCCCACATCACCCAAGCGTTCTCCTCACTTTGTGCTCCCTCTCCATTGGGTTTAAAGGTTAACGGTGGGCTTCCCTACACTTACCCATCATGCTTTTGTGCTTCCTTCATGCTTCCTTGTATGCTGGAGACTTGTGCTTTCCCAGAAAGTTTTCGCATAGCCACTTGAATGCATCCCAAGCTTCTAGTTCAGATGCTGAGAGCGATTTCCTAAAACCTTCACCCTGCAAAATCAGACTTGATCTGTGGACCTATAAATATCCCTTCCTTAAGTTTTGCAGCGCTTATGTTTGGGAACTTCTCAGCCAGGTATTGAAAACCTTGTGAATTAACTTTACCCATGGCCTTGACAAGGTACTTTATCAAGCCCAGCTTGATATGGAGAGCAGGTAAAACTACTTTATGTGGATCAACCAGAGGTAGAAACTGAACACAGTTGATGCTGTCTGTCACCACTGCCTTCGATTTCCAGGACGATGACCCAAAATTCAAACTCGAGAGTTAGATTTAGTATTTGTAATGTTAAAAAGCAAGGGCAGGCAATTAAAAGTACAGATAACAGGGTTTGATGAGAGACCGGTGTGCACCATTACAAATTACATGCAAGGGACTAGAAGCTACAAGAACAGGTAAGGGTAATTAACAAACACTAAGGATGGAAACACTAGGAATACATGTGAAACAAGACATACTATAAAATAGGTATGTAACGATACCAAAAACTCATGATAATTATCACGATATTGGAAAAAATGGGGGAAAACTCTTAATTAATAATCAACGTTTGTTTATATCAAATTAGTTCTTCCCTTTAACATAAAGTGCTTCTGCTTTTCTTCATTAGTGAAATATCCAGCTATGACCTTAAGCCTTTGCCAGAACTTAGCAGTAATTGTCCTTTGCAATGAATGACTGAACAATGCATGTAATTATAAAACAAAAACAAGCAGTCAGTAGTTCCTTTATAAAATATAAATTATTACTGCAGCAGCTGGATCTTTTAATCAAAACACAATCTGCAATTATGAAGTAGCTAGTGTTTTCTGCCATTTATTCCGCCGGGGCTGTTTTCACTGCATGAAATATAGGCCACGCCCATACATACTAACACGCTAAAACAGTGCACGTGTAACACTTATGACCCTATTTTAGGGTCACTTAGTAGTGCTACTGGCCAGTTCAAGGTTCAATGGGAGTGGTAGGGGAAAAGATAATGACACCTCAAAATTTAGAACAGCAATCTTTAGTAAATATTAATTGTAGAACATGAAGAATTGTGAATACATTTACATTTAAATGGAGAAAAGTAAATCTACCTCTTTATAAAGTATGGATTTAAATATTGTTTGTTTTGGATTCTGAGTCCAGTGGTTAAATAAGTTATTCCTAGTTAATCATAAGTCTAAATATAGTTATATCCTAGTTCAGTTTTGCTCATTTTTGACTGCGCAAAGATCGTAAAAAATAATGATTTTGAATCTATTTATAATCACCTAATAAGTCTTTATTTAAATTCTCTATCCAGTATCTTTAGCACCTATTTATCTTTCCTTTAAATCAGTAACCTCCCCCCACATATCAAACTCAAAATTCAACACGTATAAATGGAAAAAACAAAATCACATCGTATACCATTCAGGCATAACAATATCCAAGGGTTAATATACCGTTAAATTCAGGCATAACAATGTCCAAAGGTTAATATACAGTTCAGTTCAGTCTACCATATCCTAACTGCACACGTTGTAAGAAATTCAAAGTTCCCTCTACTCATGCTTCACAGTTGCTCCATAGATCTAGCATGGGTCTATTAACTCCATATGGTGGGTTCCTGTTCGGCAAAGCACATCCGTTCCAAATCTTTGGAAGTGTTAATGTAGCGCAGAAAAAAAACAATTTATCGTGGTTTAAAACATTTCTTCCATCTTCCTTTTAGTTTAGTTAATTAAGAAAAATCTTTTTACACCACATAAGCTGTAAAATCAAGTTTCTTTTTACCACATTCTAAATCCTACAGCAGCATATTCTAAATCCTATGGCAGCACTCGCTGCAGCCAGCCTCAACCGCTTCTACAAAAAAACAACTCGCGCTCTCCACATTACTTCGTGACATCACCTCACAATCTGCATACAATCGTATTTTTTCTTAAACAGATAATTGTTTTGTTAATATACTGTAAATGTATTTTTGTTTCTATTTGACCAATTTATAAATTATTGTTGTAATAGTTGTTTCGTAATGGATTTAATGACCTATTGTCATGTGGGTTACACACGGCCATTAGAGCACAAAGCATTCGTTAATATAGTATGTATTTTTTGAGACGGAGCTTATAGGAGCAAAATAACCACGTGATATCATGGTTGATATCGTAACAGTCCGAAAACGGTGTCGAGGTATTTTTTTTTTTATTGCAATATCGCGATATTACGGTTATCATTACATCCTTACTATAAAACCAGACACAGACAGGGATAACCAGAAACAAAGATACAAAAACACAGACCTACACTAAAATACAAGGACATAATAAACGGGGAAAAAACACACTCAAAATGTCCAACATGTCCAACCCACAACGGCATGGATGCACAGTTCTAAGACAGATGCTTAGCTCAAATAGCTACAGTACATGGCGACCAAAAGAGCAGGAGAAAACACTAGGGAACCTAGAGAAACTTCGGGAAAACAGGATGGCCATTGACACCTGCTGTCCAAATGGAAAGATGATGGACTGAACAGGGCAAGAGACGGACCAATCCGGACAAATTGGGTACATTTTCGCAGAATTGTTACAGGCTTAGACTAGAGCTTAGATCGGGCCCAAAAAAAGACGTTCTCAACTACAATTCTAAGTTGTTTGAACTACAGAAATTAGTTTAGATTTATCTTAATGAAAAATGCAACAAGGACGAAGCATGTAAACTGCATTGTTTGTTTATTCAGAATGGATCGCAAATAGATCCGAATGAAAAAAAAACGTGAACAATGATAAACACAGAAAATGAACAAGTAATTAACTTTGGATGGCATATTTAAAAAATATAAGTTTTAGAATATTTTTAAACAAAATAGGTAATAGCGGAACTGTTGTTCTGATGTCCGCAATTATTGAGACACGTTTAGAAGAAAAGCACGTTTTCACTTATCCAGTTCGCTTGCTGCTGGAACCAGTTTGTGTGCTCGGCATCGAACTTTAAGTAAAGGGTTAAGAAAAAGGTTAAATCCTTCCGTAAGCAGCCAACGAGGTATGTGTTAATTAAGTTTTAGTTAAGTTTGTTGTATTTAGCCATGTAAATGCTAACTGAGGTTCGTGTTAACTGTATATGAATTCTCTAAGCTGTCTTTATTGTTATTTATGTTTATATTTCATTTGAATTTCAATGTTTGTTAGCTAATATTGTAAGTAAATGTGCTTGATTTTGTGTGTCCGTATCTGTATTTAGTTCTCACGTCTGCCATGATGGTGATAATAACGAAGCCACTGTCTTTCGAATAAACCGTCGGCTCAGTTAAATGCAAAGGACTCTTGTGCTCGTGTCTTACGGGAGGGAGCTACATTTATAATTATGGCATAGCTCTCCACCCAATTAGGCTAATTAAGTAATGATTTAAAAAAAAAAAACACACACACAAATGCTTGATCATGGCCCCGCCCAGCCCGGCCCGGCCCGGCCCGGCCCGAAGATAGTGGCAGGAAATATCGGCCCGACCCGGCCCACGGGTCGGGTCGGGTCAAGTCTGGGCTCGGCCTCGGGCAGAGAATCTAAACTCTAGCTTAGACCACTGAGCCATACACTGCCCCATATATCATATACAGTATAACACTATTACAAAACATTGTTTAACTCATGAGTAAAATAAAGATGCTCACTATCCTTCTTCAGTCTTCCTCTTTTTAGTTTTTTTCCTCGCTCCCTGTGCCTGCTGTAGAACCTGGAAATTCTCCTAGTCCTCTCTTCTGCCCTCTCCTCTGTTTCCCAATTAAAGTGTACTTCGGAAATGTGGCCAGGCCACAAGCCCACACAAAATGCATGACCAAAGACTTCCAGCATCACACAACAGGACAAAAGGGAGTCTTAGCTGCCGATGAAAGTAACATGACATCTGTAAAACTGAATAACCCCTGGTGGCTCTTGAAGCTCATTATAGAAGTAATAAGGAACATGCACCTTAACACCAAAGCAAGATTAATTAAATCCCAGGACTGCCATAATTTCATTTTTAGAACTTCATCTGTTTTTTTTCCCAGTAAAACCAGCTTTATAAACTGGCTATATACAAATAACTTTGAAACAGATGGGGATGCTGTCATAAAGAAATATGCAATGTATTTAAGATATATTTTTAAAAATTTCGTATTTTTAAGTGGGCAGTATGGGGAAACCAGAATTTATAAGATGCCAATGGAAAATGTGTAAATCTGCATTTTATATCCCTTTTGGTCAGCACTTGGGGTGTAAGGCACTGAGGGTATCGTTTTCACCTCACTTCCAGGACTGGGGCATTGACTCTCTGTGCATGGATTCTCCTATATAATGTTGAGTGGGCCTCCTCTGGGTCTCCTGGTTTTTGCCCCCAGTCCTAAAATGTGTGGGGAGGTGAACTGGTATCTCTAAGTTGCTCAAGTTATGTTCCCAGTGCTAATGACCTTGTACTGGATAAGGAATAGGAAGTAGAAGATTGTCCTTGTACACATACACACAAACACACCCACAGTAACATATTAAATGGGAAGTCAGCTCTACCCATAGTCTTCTGAGTCAGCCCTTTCTGCAGTAAGGACTGAAGAATATTTATCTGTAAGATAATGAGAATGTTGTGAAATTTGGCTGTCAGTAAGGAAAAGATGATGATACACAATATCTTAGATTTTTCTTTTAGTCAGAATTTATTTTATTCGGTCTAGATGACAGGAAGCGAAGTAGCTTCTCAGAGACTTACATTAAAGAATCACGGATTTTAGGTATTGACATGACATGTGTACATAAATACAAATCTACAGCAGTGAAAGAGTTTTCTATAATGCATTTTCCCTCTGAGAAAAGGGGGATACACTTTTTCCTGTTTTTTTTTTTTCATTCCTCAACCCTTGCCGTTTAATGGGCTCACCTGAACAGGAAGACAGTTACCTTATATTCTGCAGTGGGGAAAAATGGTTTAAAATTAGACAAACATTGGCTTATGGGCAATGAAGCATTTAAGAGCCAATTACCTCACAAGTGCTGGAGCTGTTTATGCAACTTTCCAAACACAAGTATACTACAGTAATGATATAATCATTATCATTTAATTTTTGCTTCCAGGAGGAATGGCAGTTCAACAGTTAGAACTACTGCCTCACCTCCAGGGTAGAATCCTGCTTTGGCTTTGATGCAACCAAAAAAATAAAAATTCCAAAAGTCTTGTATTTTGTTGCCCATTTTAAATTTTCTTTTCTTTTTTCTGTAATTCTAATATTGGGTACCCAAGAACATTTTTAAATTTATCTCTTACATTTTGTTTTATTAACCAAAATAGTTTTTCTTTATGGACTAAATTATTGGAAGATAAACAATTGTTTCTGTTTAAGTGCTACTTGAAGGAAATCCACGGGACATGGGGAGAACATCCACACACAGGATCTATTCTGCGAAAATCATAAAGAAACAAATGGCAAAAAAACTGTAAATCCACAGTTGAAGAACCTAAACAGATCATTAAGATATAATTAAATTTACACCCTCAAAGTCTTAATTATCACCATTATAGAACATATTTTTGTTGATTTCTGAAAAACTGTACTTTTATTTCTTGAGAATCAGTCTAAGCTGAGAAAGCCCAAACGTGATCAAGCAGTTATTCCTGACCTTTTTAGATGAGCATCTGCTGCCTGATACATTTTTCAAGCATGTTCTTCCTGTGTGATGATCCACACAGGAGTGCATTCTGTGAAGACTGGGAAGGACTTCACAGATATTTCTCCAATAAGGCTGACCAGTTCACAAAAAAATTCTCTAACATAAAAATTTAATTTATTTTGATCTACCCATAATGAAAACATTCTAGTTTCAACCGCCAGGAGAAAGTGTGACAGCAAGACTCATGGCTCTAATTGTATGCCTGACTATCTTATCCTACATGTGGATCAGAAATCCATGAATGCAGTGAGTCATAATTGCAGCCATAATTTTGTTTGTTTACCTGTTTTTTCTGTTAGTTACATTTATCAAAATATGAATGCTGCATTAACAGACAATGAAAAAATTGTGGCAAAATACTTGATTGTTCCATTTATTCAAAATGTTTTAGTACATGTATGCATATGATGATTTACAGTTGTCCTCATTGTATAATGGTCAGTTGCTTAAGTCTTGTTGGTCAAAATAGATTATGTGAAATAATTTTACACCCAAAATTATATACGTAAGTGATCATTGTGTAAGCCATCACATGCAAAGCAGTTCACAAAACTTTCAAGATTATATTCCATAAATTGCACTGATTGTTACAGGCGAGTAGAGCCGGTAATACGGACAAACAGGGTTTATTCACTGGACAACAGGCACACCAGGCAAAACGAGCACTAGACATCACAAAACGTCATGACAATACAATGACAGATCTCGGAAGACTAAATACTGTACACAGGACCCTGCAAGAGAAACAGGAAACAGGTGATGACAATCAGGAATTAACATGAGGTAATGAGGTGGGCGTGGCACACACGAGGATCGGATGAGCCAGGCGTAACACTGATAGAACACTGTTGCATTTTTGATTCCTAGGTACTAATAGTTGATAATGTGTTTGCAGTATGTGGACACATATAAATTAATTCTGTAATGTTCACCTGTAGTCATGAGATGATGAACATACAGAAGGCTTTCCTCCATCACAGAATCAATCTGTGCTATAATGTTCCTGTTTTTGTCGGGATGTCAAACTATTAGCCAACTAGATGTCAATATAGCAACTCCATATATTTACTTAATATGTTTGTTTCCCTATTCATCTTATACACGATATTGCCAAAAGTATTGGGACACCCCTCCAAATCATTGAATTCAGGTGTTCCAATCACTTCCATAGTCACAGGTGTATAAAATGAAGCACCTATGCATGCAGACTGCTTCTATAAACATTTGCGAAAGAATGGCTCGCTCTCAGGAGCTCAGTGAATTCAAGTGTGGTACTGTGGTAGGATGCCACCTGTGCAATAAGTCCATTTGTGAAATTTCCTCGCTACTAAATATTCCACAGTGAACTGTTAGTGGTATTATAATAAAGTGTAAGCAATTGGGAACAACAACTCAGCCACGAAGTAGTAGGCCATGTAAAATCGCAGCGCGGGGACAACGTATGCTGAGGCGCACAGTGTGCAGAAATGCTGTCTGCAGAGTCAATAGCTACAGACCTCCAAACTTCATGTGGCCTTCAGATTAACTCAAAAACAGTGTGTAGAGAACTTCATGGAATGGGTTTCCATGGCCGAGCAGCTGCATCCAAGCCTTACATCACCAAGTGCAATGCAAAGCGTTGGATGCAGTGGTGTAAAGCATGCCACCACTGCACTCTAACAGTGGAGATGTGTTCTCTGGAGTGACAAATCAGGCTTCTTTGTCTGGCAATCTGATGGACGAGTCTGGGTTTGATGGTTGCCAGGAGAATGGTACTTGAATGGTACTAGAATGGCCTGACTGCATTGTGCCAAGTGTACAGTTTGGTGGAGGGGGGATTATGGTGTGCAGTTGTTTTTCAAGGGTTGGGCTTGTTCCCTTAGTTCCAGTGAGAGGAACTCTTAATGCTGCAGCCATTTTGGACAATCTCATGCTCCCAATTTTCTGGGAACAGTTTGGGGATGGCTCCTAACTGTTCCCACATGACTGCACACAAGTGCACAAAGCAAGGTCCATAAGGACATGGATGAGTGAGTCTGGCGTGGAGGAAGTTGACTGGCCTGCACAGAGCCCTGACCTCAACCTTTGGGACGAATTAGAGTGGAGAATGGAAGCCAGGCCTTCTTGTCCAACATTAGTGCCTGACCTCACAAATGCTCTCCTGGAAGAATAGTCAAAAATTCCCATAAACACAGTCCTAAATCTTGTGGACAGCCTTCCCAGAAGAGCTGAAGCTGTTATAGCTGCAAATATAGTGTATATGTGCCCTCCCCCAGATCTGCAAAATGTATCAGAATTCATCCTGGGGTTCTCAAAATCCAGGGTCCATTTTTACTTCCAGTCCAACCTTGTTACACCTGTATTTCTGTGAGAGACTAAGAAGGGATATGCAGAACCTAAAGAATTCCTATGTACATGTACAAAGGAAGAATAAAGTATTATTATCCACTGAAGGACTGAAGAGAGCCTGCATCCTGTCCATGAAACACAAGGCACCTTTGACTGGAATGCCATTGTATCACATGCTTCACATAAGCATGTATTACAGACAACAAAGGCACCAATTCACCTAATGCTTTTGGAGTCTGAAAGGAAAAGCCATAAGAACACAGTGAACTGCACACACACAGAGCTGGGGTCTAGAACCTAAGTCACAGCTGCCTGCACTGAGGTGCTGGGTCATCCACATTGGGTTGCTCATCCAAGGTAGAGCTGCAGCTTTTTGCTGCCATCTGCTGTACATAAAGGGAAACAACAAATAACTCCTGTTCACTACAGAGCAGGCCTGAGATTCCACCACTCACAACGGATTGGTTTCAACACTGGTAGGGACCAGATCAGCCCCAAACAACCCCCCTAACCACACAGTACTCCCACGATATTGGTAGGGACATGACCCTACCATCGATACCCAAACCTAAGTCCTTGCAGGGGTTCACCTTGCAAGAATTGGATACATATGCATGTTTTATTTTTCTCAATTGCTTACAGTTTTTTTGCGATAGCTAGCAACCTCTTAGCAATTAAGTCATTCTTAATATGGCAAAATACTGCTCTGTTGTGGACCATACCATTACCACTTTGTTAGGTACAAAATTAATTAAAAGAAGGAAGGCACCAGGCCCAGATGGTGTGACTCCAGCCTGTCTGAAAACCTGTGCTGACCAGCTGGCCCCCATCTTCACTCAGATCTTCAACAGATCACTGGAGCTGTGTGAAGTCCCCTCTTGCTTCAAACGCTCCACCATCATTCCTGTCCCAAAGAAACCCAAAATTACTGGACTTAATGACTACAGACCTGTAGCTCTAACGTCTGTGGTCATGAAATCATTTGAAAGACTGGTGTTGGATTATCTGAAGGACTTCACTGGACCCTTACTGGACCCCCTGCAGTTTGCTTATAGAGCAAACAGGTCTGTGGATGATGCAGTCAATATGGGTCTGCATTATGTACTGCAACATCTGGACAAACCAGGGACTTACGTGAGGATCCTGTTTGTGGACTTCAGCTCTGCCTTTAATACCATCGTCCCATCACTCCTCCATCCCAAATTAACCCAGCTCTCTGTACCTAGCTCTGTCTGTCAGTGGATTACCAGCTTTCTGACAGATAGGCAACAGTTAGTGAGAATGGGTAAAATCACATCCAGCACCCGTATGACCAACACTGGCGCCCCTCAAGGTTGTGTTCTCTCCCCACTGCTCTTCTCCCTGTACACCAACGACTGCACCTCTAAAGGCCCCTCTGTCAAGCTCCTGAAATTTGCAGACGACACTACACTCATCGGCCTCATCCAGGACGGCGATGAGTCTGCTTATAGACAGGAGGCAAAAAAGCTGGCTGCCTGGTGCAGTCTTAACAACCTGGAGCTCAACACGCTCAAAACAGTGGAGATGATCGTGGACTTCAGGAGGAACTCCCCTGCTCTCCCCCCACTCACCATCATGGACAGCACTGTGGCTACAATAGAGTCATTCAGGTTCCTGGGGACCATCATCTCCCAGGACCTGAAGTGGGACACTCACATTGACTCCATTGTGAAAAAGGCCCAACAGAGGTTATACTTCCTTCGTCAGATGAGGAAATTCAACCTGCCACAGGAGTTGCTGATACGGTTCTACACCGCAATCATTGAATCCGTCCTCTGCTCTTCTATAACTGTCTGGTTCGGCTCAACTACCAAATCTGACCTTAGAAGACTGCAGAGGGTAGTCAGGACTGCTGCGAGAATCATTGGAACATCCCTCCCCACTCTCCAAGATCTGTACTTATCCAGAGTGAGCAAAAGGGCTAAGAAAATCACCCTGGACCCCTCACACCCAGCACACTCCCTCTTTAACCTGCTGCCATCTGGTCGACGCTACAGAGCACTTAGCACCAAAACGACCAGACACAGGAACAGTTTCTTCCCCCAGGCAGTCCATGTCATAAACACTTAACAATGTCATGTACACTTAACAATACACGTGGTACACACAACACTAAAACAAATTATTTATTTAACACACACGCTTATTTATTTTTTCATATTTGCACATATCAACATACACATCATACTGGAATGTCTTCTTGCTATTTTGCACGCTACTTTGTATATCTTTGTATATCTGTATATAACTCTTTTTATTACCTGTGTCTTGTCTTGTCACTGTCTTTCTGTCTTTCTGTTGCACTGTAGAGTTCTGTCACTACAACAAATTCCTCGTATGTGTCAACATACCTGGCAATAAAGCTTATTCTGATTCTGATTCTGATTCTGATTCTGATTAATTCAGGGAACACTTTTAAAAAATAATTTCTTTTACACAAAGGTTAAGCCAAGACCAAGACTATAGATTTTTAGATTTGATTAGATAATTAGTTACTTCCAAATTTACAAATGCTTGCACAATGAATATCAGAACTGATAACCCCATGTTCTAAAGCTACAGTAACTTACAGGCTGAAGTTGAAGGGATCAGCAGTTCACATTGGCTACTGCAACAGAAATATTATTTAATTGCTATAGAGAACATAAGAACATAAGAACATAAGAAATTTACAAACGAGAGGAGGCCATTCGGCCCATCAAGCTCGTTTGGGGAGAACTTAGCTAATATCTCAGAGTTGTTAAAATCTTATCTAGCTCTGATTTAAAGGAACCCATGGTTTTAGCTTCCACTACAATAGCAGGAAGACTATTCCATACTCTGACTACACGCTGTGTAAAGAAGTGCTTCCTCAAATTTGTTTTAAAATGTTCTCCCGCTAATTTCCACTTATGGCCACGAGTTCTAGTATTTAGACTAATATTGAAATAGTCATTTGGCTGAACAGCATCCAGACCCGTTAGAATCTTATAGACCTGAATCATATCCCCCCTTAGTCTCCTTTGCTCAAGGCTGAACAGATTCAGTTCCGCTAACCTCTCCTCGTAAGACATTCCTCTAAGACCAGGAATCATTCTCGTAGCTCTTCGTTGCACCTTTTCTAAGGCAGCAATGTCCTTCTTGAGGTATGGTGACCAAACCTGCACACAGTATTCTAGGTGGGGTCTTACCAAGGAATTATATAAGTGTAACATCACCTCCCTTGACTTAAACTCCACACATCTAGAGATATAACCCAACATTCTGTTCGCCTTTTTTATTGCTTCCCCACATTGGCGAGAGTGGGACATGGAAGCATCAACATACATACCGAGATCTTTCTCGTAATCAGCTACCTTTATTTCAGTGGAACCCATAAAATATCTGTACTGTATATTTCTGCTCCCTGCATGGATCACCTTACATTTATCTGTGTTAAATTTCATCTGCCAAGTATCAGCCCATTCGCTAATTAAATCCAGATCCCGTTGAAGCCTCTCTGCTGCTTGATTAGTATCTGCTACCCCGCCCACCTTAGTGTCGTCTGCAAATTTAACCAGTTTACTGTATGTATTCGTGTCAATATCATTAATGTAAATTAGGAACAATAGTGGTCCTAAAATTGAACCCTGCGGTACCCCACTATAAACGGAGGCCCACTGTGACATAGTGCCTCTAATAACTACTCGCTGCTTCCTATCAGTTAGCCAGTTTTTGATCCAAGCTGCCACAGTTCCTAAAATTCCTGCAGCTTTAAGCTTTAACAAGAGCCGTTTGTGGGGGACAACATCAAAGGCTTTCTGGAAATCTAAGTAAATCACATCATAGGCCTTTTTGTGATCAATTTCACTTGTAGCTTCCTCAAAGAACTCAAGCAGATTCGTTAAGCAGGATCTACCTCTCCTAAATCCATGTTGGCTATCCTTTATAATGTTATTTGCATCTAGGTAATCTACCATTTTCACTTGAATTATAGCTTCCATTATTTTTCCAGTAATGCTAGTTAAACTGATTGGCCTATAGTTTGCTGGATTACTTCTATCCCCTTTTTTGAATATGGGTGTTATATTAGCATGCTTCCAATCTGATGGTACCACACCCGCAGATAACGATTTCTGGAATATTAAAGTCAAAGGTTGGCTAATAATATCCCTCATCTCTTTCAAGACTAAAGGTAAGATGCCATCAGGCCCCTGCGATTTATTTATTTTGAGTTTAGCTAGGCTTAGTATCACATCAACCTCAGTTATACATATATTGGTCATAGACGATGCTGTATTCGTATTAATTGGTGGTAAATTACTTGTGTTCTCTATTGTGAACACCCTTGAAAAATAATCATTAAACTCGTTTACCATATCAATTTCGTTATCAATTATAAGGCCCTTACTATCCTGCAAATTAGTGATTTCAGCTTTTAGTGCTCTCTTAGAGTTAAAATATTGGAAGAAACCTTTACTGTCATGCTTAGCCTCCAATGCAATTTTTCTTTCTACATCCCTCTTTGATAGCCTAATGTCATTTTTTAACTCTGCCTGTAGACTTAGATACTCCTGCTTGATTTTGAAATCATTAGTTATTTTCCAGTTGTGGAACAGAGCCCTTTTCCTCCTGACTTTTTTCTTAATTTCCTTAGTAAACCACCTTGGTTGTCGTTTCCTAGATTTAGTTTTGCTGGAAACAGGTATGAAGTCCTCTTGCACTTGCAAGCTTATTAAAGTTATGCAGTTAGACCAATACTTTCCTTGCAATGGTTAATTTCTTTGATCATTAATTTATTTTAAAGTGCGAGGGCAAATACTGACTGAAAAGCTTAATTCTGGGGTTGCTGTGAACTGTTAGTTACAATATATGGAGACTGCAGAACACAGGCAGAAGTTCATGAAATGGGTTTGGCCATTAGAGTAACATAAGAGTAGAAAAGCAGTAGGAACAGGTAAGCTGCAGGTGCTACAACAGAAAGAAGTAGCAGTCAGTGAGAAGGGATGTATTTTTTGGTTGTGGACCAGGAGGACATTGGTATGAATGCCCAAAACCAGCCCAGCAGCCCGGTAAGCCGCATGATAACACCCAGGACTGTGCAGCAGCTGTTTCCATAGAAAGAAGCCCATTGCTAGAGGACCCCAGCCATTTGGGTTGTCTTTTTCCAAGCCTTTTTTACCTGATTGGGGGGAAGAGGTCTGACTGAGACACTAAACTCAGTCAGGTGTTTAGGTGTCCAAGTCTAAGCAGAACCTGGATTGCAATTGGCAGCCCTGCTGTGCAAGGTCCCTTTCATGGCTTATAGATTTGTCATCTCTACTTAGGTCCTTCTGTACTTAAAGGAGCTGAGTGACCTAACCAGGTGCAGCTGTGGATGCACAAACTGTACAAAGGCTCTTAGACAAAACTTGGAGAAAACCAATAACTCTTCTCATTTATTCACTGGATAAATTTATTCCCTTACTGAACATAGGATCATTGTGATTAGATGGCAGTTTCAGTGATGTTACAATACAGCAGACTGCCTAAAACAGCAGTCAAAATGCACCAGCTATGCTGCCTTAGATGATGGGCAGGTGCCCTAGTGATGGTGGAACAGAATCCAGCCTCGAGTCTGCGCCTCTCTGCTCAGATCAGCTGGATGGTGGTTCTCTTAGAGCAGAATTCTGATGGCTGGTTACTCTGCATCGCATTTCACTGGCCTGGCCAGGACGCCCTCAAGCCCAGCAAGATCTCCACATCACTGGCCGCCAGGCGGTACACCCCAAGCTCGTTGAGGGCGGACTCCCGGAGGGGTTGACTGGCACTGGAGCCCCCATCTGCCTCCTGGTTTTGCTGCAGGACATCCCTCAGCAGGAGGGCGGATCCCAGGTTGAGGGTCAGGATGATGCAGGCCTCCTTCACCCTGGGAGGGAGGGATGAGGTGGTGCTCAGGGCTATGAGAGACAGCATATCCAGCAAACATGTCCGTGTGGGGGGAGGCGGTCTAAGTGCATTTGCTTGAGAAAAACTGCACATGAAGCGAGGCTGAGTCGTGTAAACAGGTGGTGCAGGCTCTTCTCGGTCAACACTCACTGCTTGAAGTAATTATCTGGCCTCTTGCAGTAGTGTCCAAAGAGGGGGAACAGATTCCTCGTCATGTCAAACTGCAGCTGTGCAGCCCCACCCTCGTTAAAGTGGTTGTACAGGATCACCTAAGACAGCCAGAAGTGCAGGGAGCTGCTCACCTTTATATATCTATGTACAGCTGGCTAAGATGGAAACATAGGCAACAACTCCCCCCCTCCAGTGTAAGACTAACATATTAATGTAATAATGACAGTTCACACATTTAAGGTATTAATTTATCCTGAGATTTGCAATTTGTTCCCCCGTAAACTAAGAATTTGTCCCTGTTAATCTGATGCCAGTCCAGCTCAATGCGGCGCAGTGATTTCTACAAGAGATCAGGCATGAATTGCAACTCACAGCCCAGGCCCACCGTATAACTCACATCCTGGTAGAGTAAAAGGTCTAATTTCTCAACCAGGCCCTGCCAGAAGCTCTGGAACAGCGGCAGGCAGAGTAGCTGCTGCAGCTGTAGCAGCCGGTCACGCAGGCAGAGCATCATGGGACACGCCGAGCTGGACAGTGACATGGCGGCCTGGTCAGACTGCAAGGGCATGGAGAGCCACCTGCGGAGGTCACACACACATGCACAAACACACACACACACAATGACAGCCAGTGAGTGATAAAGGGACAGACACTGAGAGCCAGGAACCCAGGGAACACATAGGTGATAATCAGCAATAATCTACAAGGACCCCACCTTGTGGCACACTGCCGCCAGCTGCCACAAACAGCCACTACACTGAAGCTCAGTGAGATTGCACTGTAGTGTATTAAAAGGTAGAGCCTGACCAATAATTCAGCGTACTGATATTATTGGCCAATATGAGCTAATTGCACATATTACAACATCGGGATCCTGGTTGGCGACCCCCCCCAGGCCAACACATGGTCCAGTCCTACCCTCCAGAAATGGCCGTCTATCTGCTGCAGCCATGAGTTGCATAGGCGTCCCCTTGCCTGGTCCAGCCGCTCAGGTCCTCAACAATTTGGATCCTGTGAACTTGACTGTAGTGCTGTAACTGATGCTTCCTCACAATGCAGGTAATATGCCTTGTTCGGAAGTCCCTGAACAACCACTCATTCAACACAAAGTCAAACAAGTGATACCCAAGGATTTTTTTGAAGAGACACAGTACCAATGGAGTCCATCCTCATGTCAGGTTTCTGGATAGCATCAATGTTTTGCCACCACACAGTAAAACAGGGAGCACGAGGACTCTAAAGATATCGGAGCATCACAGACCCCTTTGCAGCAACCTCATGACCCCCAATCTCTCCCAATCTATCTACTAACTTCATAGGAAGAGTCACCAGAGACATGGATGTCACCCTTGCCTTTCCAGATAGGAAACAAGTCCCATTTTCCAGTTAGTTGGGATGACACCTATTTCCCAAATAGAAGCAAAGATTGCTTTCTAACACACTGAAAACGGCACAATGCAATCTCACTGAGCTTCAGTGTAGTGGCTGTTTCTGGCAGCAGGTGGCAATGTGCTGTTTTCCACCCCAACACACTATTAACTTATAATGGATCATACATACAGTGCCCTCCACAATTATTGGAACCCCTTGCAAAGATTTGCAAAAAGGGTTAGAAAAAAATCCACCTTTTGGTGAAGTAGCTTCATCTCACACTGAAAAAAGTGAGAAAAATCCAACCTTTTACTAAAATAAATTTATTCAAAGAAAAACAAATCCTTCATCAAGAAATAATTATTTTCAACAAAACACGCGCCACAGTTTTGGCACCCCTAGAAATTATAGTGAACACAATGTAACTGTAAATGTTTCCCATGCGAATTGTACATCTTTGAGTAGAAGGGTGCCATTAATTGTGGAGGGCATTCACATATGGTGTAACATATTTTTCTTGTATTTTTATATGACTCACATTTATCAAAACTAATATATTTTGTTGTACTTATGTTCAAAATACTATTTATGACAGTCAAACAAGCTTACTTCTAAACTCCAGTATATTATCTTAGTCAGGACTACACATAATATATGTTAGAAAAAAACGTATGTTTCTGGGGGAAAAAACAGAATATCGGCCGATATATTGTTATCAGATTTTTAAATCCTCAAATATCAAACTCGGTATGGGTATCAGAAACTCCTGTATGGTCAGGCTCTACTAAAAGACCACCCCAAGAATTTGGTCTCCTGACATCAGGTTTGTCGTTTCTTACTGAACTCCATTCTGATGTTCAAGGGCCTTCACCAAGGTCCCTCGAATTGTAATTGTTGAATGCATAACGAAAACTGAGTTTCTGTACGGTACACATAGACTGGGGTGCTCTACAGTGCCACCCGGTGGCCTCTCACTGACCTGTCCTTGCAGTAGGGTTGGGCCTTTTCCTGCACCTCTCTCATGACAGCATCGAGGAGGCGGCCCATCATGTCACCCCGCAAACGCTCCAGGAGTGCCTGCAGCTCCTCAAACAGTGACCCCTCCAGGGAGGCCAGCCGTCCTACTTCAGTGGCCCCCAGGGGGCCAAAAACCTCATCCCCCAGGGACACGGCCGCCTGCTGCAGCTGCAGGAAGAACTGGAGAGCGGGGGGTCTCACAGTTATCTTAATGGACTGGCAGCCAGGCAAACATGCACAGGATAGTTATATTGTATGTACCAGCATACAGCCTCTAACTAACAAATAACCGCCACAAGATTTTGTGACTAGTTACTCAACCATTTTTATGATAAATTCAGTTCAAGGCATTTTCTCAAAGGTACAAGGCATACTGCTAGGATTTTCACCTTTAATTGTTAAGCTGTTACGCTGATGCTCTGGAACAGACTACCACTTCTACTCCATATGGTGCAGAACCAGAGGTGTAAAGTACAAATGCTTCATTACAGTACTTACGTAGTTTTTTCTGGATATGTTCTTTACTTGTGTATTTTAAGTTGCTGCAATTTTTACTTTCATTTTGCTAAGTCTCTGAGTCAAATAACCACTTTTTACTCTGATACATTCGGCACGACCATCATTACTTACCCAGTTAAAAAAATACACTATTGTATGCAGTGCACCTGAATAGGCCTGCGAGATTCTGAGACACATTACACATTGTCTTTATGAAAATGGAACAAATAATACGTAGAGATGTACAATATATCGGTTGCCATACCAAACATGTCCAATATTTCATCTTTATCAATATTCAAAGTTAGCAGTACTAGAGCTACTACTGAAATAAAAGTCATGATTTCACTGAACGATCAGCCATTTTCCATAGTGGAGGAAGAGGGTTTTAGTAATCTCATTCACCACTTATAAGAGGTCTAGAAGTATTGGCCCACAAAATGTTTATAATTCATAATCAAATCTGTCCCATAGATTGACCTTTCATTTTCCAAAAAATAAAAAAGTCATTCTGCTGGTCTGCACCATCAAGCCCCACAAGTTTAACATATTTTTTCCCAAATAAAGAGAAAATATACAGTTGCAACTCAGTTTTCCTTATTGTGAAACACAGTAACTTGAAATGCTATGTTCAAATCTTTCTTAATTGTATTTAAATGGGTTTTCGTAAGATGAGTAGATTTGAATATATAGTACCTTTTTACTTGACACTTGAGTACTTTTAAAACCAGGCATTTTTTACTTTTACTTAAGTAAAAGTCATCCAGTGAAATATTACTTAAGTAACAATTTGGGGTGGTATCAATACTTTAATTGAGTACTATTTCCACCATTAAGCAGAACTTTCCAGAATACTCCCTCTGAATGGTGATGGCTCAACCTAGCCCTAGGGTGACTAGCTAATCCATGTCACGATGGACACTATGTGCTATGACAGGGTTCGCAAAGTTCTTGCTGTGTGCTGATTAGTCAGTCTCCTGTAATCATGCATGTGTTAATGTGAAATAGCTGCATGAGTCTTTCAATCAAGGAAACAAACCAGTAAAAGTACAAAATTAACCAAACAAGTTAGCCAAGCACTGGAGCCTTTTGATTTTAAAGTAGTCTGTAAAACCTGAAGTAGCTCATGGCATCCCTCCTGCATTGATTAGGTGGTCATTGTACCTAGCCCAAATAGCATAAGTGGAGTATTATAGGACAGGGAACTTACCACATTGTCAGCCCAGTCGGACAGTACAGTAGAGATGTAGTTGGCAGCGTTAAGGATGGCACAGTAGCGCCCACCCAGTGGCCTGCGGGACTCCTCCTTCATCACCTGGGTGAGCCGGATGCGGAAGTCGTCCACCAGCTCTCTCTGCAGGGCCAAGAAACTGAGCTGGGCCCGCGAGCAGGGCAGTGAACGGTAGCGGTCTGAGAATAAAAGGCACCAAGAAAATGAAGGACCAAGGATCAGCATGATGTACCGTCTTAAAAACACTATTTAACCTGTTATATCATATTTACAACTGCACCTATTATGGCATATTTAAATTACGCCTAGGCGGCCACCAGAGGGGGCAGTATCCGTGGTGGTACCTGTGATGACAAGCAGTAGGGTCATGAAGGTTTCAGCACAGTCAGGGGCCTTCAGCTCATCCATATCAGTGATGTCTTTGTACTGGGAGCACCATGCACCCTCAGCTGAGAGCATGGCATCTACCTTTTCCAGGGCCACTAAAGGGGAAATACATGACAGAGGCAAAACTGGAATAGAGTCTATTTAGGTTCTATGACTCATACAAACTTACTGGCCTCTAATAAAAAGGATCATAACTGCCAACCCACTGGCACAGGGCATTTAGCCAGTAATGGTAACATAAGGACATTACATAGACGAGTACACCCACAGACGATTAGATCCGGACCCAGCGAGACCAAGCCCGGAACACACATCACCCGCTCTTCCTCTCCACACGCCACTCACTCTTCCTCTCCACACTGAGCCACTTCTGAAAGACAGACTCCTCCAGTAGGATGGGCAAAGCGCCGGGCAGGATGCTGGGATATGTGTGTGTGCCGCGAAGCTCCCGCTCAAACTGCAGAACCTCGTCCACCAGGTGACAGAAGAGGGTGTCATCATAGAGCAGCCTCGGTGCATCCAACGCCAGCTTCTCCTGCACTAGAGTGAGAAGCCCACGGCACAGCTCCACCTAATGGTGAGAAGACAAAATGGCCCATAAAGCACTGCCATAAGAACATAAGAAATTTACAAACGAGAGGAGGCCATTCGGCCCATCAAGCTCGTTTGGGGAGAACTTAACTAATAGCTCAGAGTTGTTAAAATCTTATCTAGCTCTGATTTAAAGGAACTCATGGTTTTAGCTTCCGCTACACTAGCAGGAAGACTATTCCATACTCTAACTACACGCTGTGTAAAGAAGTGCTTCCTCAAATTTGTTTTAAAATGTTCTCCCGCTAATTTCCACTTATGGCCACGAGTTCTAGTATTTAGACTAATATTGAAATAGTCATTTGGCTGAACAGCATCCAGACCCCTTAGAATCTTATCCCCCCTTAGTCTCCTTTGCGCAAGGCTAAACAGATTCAGTTCCGCTAACCTCTCCTCATAAGACATTCCTCTAAGACCAGGAATCATTCTCGTAGCTCTTCGTTGCACCTTTTCTAAGGCAGCAATGTCCTTCTTGAGGTATGGTGACCAAACCTGCACACAGTATTCTAGGTGGGGTCCAAGGAATTATATAAGTGTAACATCACCTCCCTTGACTTAAACTCCACACACCTAGAGATATAACCCAACATTCTGTTCGCCTTTTTTATTGCTTCCCCACACTGGCGAGAGTGGGACATGGAAGCATCAACATACATACCGAGATCTTTCTCGTAATCAGCTACAGTCGAACCTCGTTACAACGTACCCCGTTTATAACGTTTACACCAATACAACGTTCAAATTTCGATGTCCGGAATTCGCGTAATGCATTATTCCATTTGCCGGTATCGCTTAGAACGTACACCTTTACAGCGTAAACTTCGATATAACATATGATTTTCAGAGGAAAATAGGCAAATTGACCTTCGTTACAACGTACAGCCTCATCTTCCAAGCGCGCGCACAATTCAGAATCGGCTGTTGCCGGCCATCTACATCCTAACTGTATGAACTTATCCTCACGAAGCATTCCACGCCGGCCGGACTCCTTGCATGCAGGTGATGCAGCCCCCGTTTTTTCATGGTTTTGCATGGTGTCATGCTGCCGCATATCAAGCAAGATGCCTGCTAAAAGGAAACGGATTTCGCTGACCGACAAGGTGGAAATAATTCAGAATTATACATGGCAGCTTTATACTGCCGACGCGAACTAAGTTCTGAAACTGTGTGGTTATTGGGGTAATTGTGTGACATATAGTGAAAGAAATTAACAAAAGAAAGATGTCTAACACATGTATCGAAATTTATTTCAGCCAATTGAATCATATATAGGTGCATAATTTCGGTTTGACATTAGGTTACAGTAAGGCGATTTGAACGATAAGCCGGCAGTGGATTTTGCGTTATGTCGGCTGTCTATGAGTAACTGATATTAACCTAGTTTGAAGAATATAGTTCCTATTATATTCTTCAAACTACACAAGCTGTATGTCATAGTGTCTACTTGAGGGGTGTTTTCTAAAAGTTTTTTTATATACATTTTGTGTTCTATCATTCATTTTGAGGGACTTGGTTACAACGTACTATGGTTATAACGTACAAATTCTTAATTCCGCCGAGGTACGTTGTAACGAAGTTCGACTGTACCTTTATTTCAGTGGAACCCATAAAATATTTGTACTTTATATTTCTGCTCCCTGCATGGATGCCATACATAATGACTGCAAGCAAATCTCAGTTTATCACTCAGTTTGTTAGCAGGCAACAGAAAGAAACATGTCTGTAAATCTGCTGCCGCACCTTTGCATTGGTCTTGGTTCCAGCATGGTCCAAAATGGGCTGGATCTTCTCCTCCATAAACTTCGAGTTGTATCCCATCCACATCAGAACCTGTGTCAGGTACCACTCCGGCTGTAAGATGGAGACAGTCAACATACCTAAAGATAAGCTCATGGGAACCTATACACGGCTGTGCTCATCTGCTACGAGGGTCTGACTGTAGACCTCTCCTTTAGACACCTGTCAGGCCAGGTATATATTCTCAAAATCAGTACCGCAAGCCCTACCTTTCAGGACAGTCAGACCCAGCCCAGGGTTTCTGGTGCCTGGCTGAGGTCCTTTTGCGGTGCTTTAGAGAAACATTAGGGTAGATGATTTGGGTTTTCATAATCCCAGGAGGAGTTATTCATGGTACTGGTGCTTACACTGGGTATATACTATCAGCAGGTTGCAGACAAACATAGACAGATGATAAATTAGATAGATATATAGACAGGCAGACAGATAGATGGATGGATGGATGGATGGATGGACAGTCTGTCCACAACCAAGCAGACCTGTTTCAATAAGCTGATATATGCTGATCCGGGGGGAAATTTCTGCGTAAGATTTAACAGCATTTAAACTAGCAATCTGCAGATCATTTATACGCCTTTACTTATTTTCAAATTTGCCCATTATTAAGCATAAAACATACCATCAGCTGGCAGATAAACGTAAATTGTCTTATCATACCAGAAGTGCTTTCAAAATAAACCCAATGAACAAACTAGAATCAATGCTGTTTTATGTTGAGTTTCTCAGTCACCAAACCCCTGTCCACTCTGGTCTCCGCATATGCTCTATAACATCTGAGAGAAACATACATGCCAGTTCTGACCTTGCTGAGTGAATTGGTTTGCCGGTTGCCGCTGAAGTGGTACCGGAACCTCTTGCTGAGAGGCAACAGCATGATCTGTATAGGGAGGGACAGGGGCGGGCCTGGAGCGAGGTCTGGGTGGGGAGGGGGAGACCTCTTCTCTGAAATGAGGTCATCACTGAGGAGGAGTGTCAGGGAACTCTAAGCAACTTTGATTGGAGCCCTGTGGTCATGCTGATAACATGAATCTGAAGGAACCACAAGACTAGCTGCAAATGTGTTAATACTCACAGAAGTATCAATACTAAGACTGCGAAGAGAGTACTAATAGAACCTTCTGGCAGGTGGGTGAAGCAGAGAAACAGAAGGATACGAGGTCTGAAGGGACAGAAGCTGGGAGACCAGAAGCTCCAGCTGATTGTGGAGGTCCGGGCCATTGGCGGGGGGCGAGAGGGAGGCCACGGGGGGAGACAGGAACGGCCACTGCAGCTGGGTTAGCACCTCCTCAAGATCACTGGTGAACAGAGCGAGAGTTGGAAACGCATAACTTCTCAACAAGTGTCTAGACATTCTGCCATTTTAAATAAAAACTCTTTAGGTCAATGTCCTCCAAAATAACAAGGGGGTTGATAATACAAGGACAAGCCACATCCCTCACACAGGCCACGCCCCCCAGACCAAGAAGGCCACACTCCTTACCCAGACAGCCGGTCTTTGAGAATCTTGTGCCAGAACTGCAGCGTCTCCCGGATATAGGACTTCAGGTGTGTGCAGCCTGACTCCTGCAGGCTGAGGTCCAGTTTGGCCATCTGCCCCACAGCCGCCACCGCCTCCCATATGCTGCTGGTCATGAGGAACTGCTGGATGCTGTCACTGGCCATTTCGCCAGAGAAGGACCACACATACATTCACAAAAGCAAAAACATGTTACAGAGAAGCTAGTACAAAACCCAGATAAGATCAAACAGGAGTGGACAGCACCTTGCTACTGATAACACTTTCGTTATCAATTTCCAATCTACAATTATATGCCGGAAAAAAAGGCTTAACTAAATCCTAACCAAATATCAATTTAAGTCTTCAATCAAGGACTAAAGCAGGAAGATCTGCATAACACTGCATGATTAACACTCTAGAGCACCTCCGGCAATGGCCACGCTGGCACATCAGCACTAGCACGGGATTTGGTCCTTACCTCAGCTCCTCAATGTAGGAGAGGCACTGTAGATACTTGAGGTGGCGCTCAATGGTGTCCAGCCGGCCCAGGGTCTGCCCCAGGCTGTCGGCCCAGGTCTGGGCGCCTTGCAGGTGCTGCTGCAGGGTGTTGGACAGAGCCCGCTCCCTCTGGAGGATCCCTTCCAGAGCCTGCTGGGACTCCTCCGCTGCCGACAATGCCACAGACACGCGGAGAGGCACAGAGCTGGAGATAGTAAGCACCTGTGGGTAGCGGTGGATTTGTTGTTTCTGGGGCCCATTCAAAGAGGCATGTCTGAAACTGGTCAGCTTATGCAAATTTTCTATTAGAGGCTTCCCATCTTTGATTTTCATTCACTGGGTTATGATTGATAACTGGCTGCACACAACGTTAACCTTAGCTAGGGGGGATGAATCAGAAGATTGTAGCTAGCTAGCTGGTTAGCAGAATATGTCGCTTTAGCATATCTTAAATAAAAAAGGCGTATATTTAATATTTAGTGTGTAGTTTGAACTTGTGGTAAACACTGCTTCCAGCAAGTGACAGACCCTGACATCGCCTTTGTGATCCACTGAAATCTGAAGTAGGAGCCTTATTCTAGTTTGGGATAAAGCCAGGCTCTGCTGGATGCTCTTCAGCTTGCATCCAGTAAACGCACTAAATCTAAAGGACGAACAGGAGTTTCCCATACAACTTTCTACAACAAGAAAACATAATTCACTTCAGCTCTGTTTACTCCCGCGAATATTACCTAATTTACACACGGATTAAACGGTTACAGATACCACCTGCGCGTATTTTGGTTTTATACACTTAAAACGGAGAGTAACCAGTCAGATGTCTGCCTAAACAGTTTTCTGACACGTCATGGGTAAGCCATGGTATTTGAAGCCAAACTGGATGAAACGCTTAACTTCCCAGAGGGAAAAACACACTGCGGACAGTTGTTTTCAACATCCAAGTACTGACTTGATGACTGGTAAAGGTAAATTATGCAGACGCATGTAAACAGCAGCTGAACAGTCAACAACTAATTGTCCTTAGTACAGCGCAATGTCTCCGGTCTGCTTGTAGATGTAATATGCACCAGTCCAACTCGCAAGCACTACCTGCTCCTCCAGGCGTATGTTCTCCGCCGTCAGCTTCTCCAGCAGACCCTTGACTTTCTTCAGCGATTTCAGATCGCCGCCGATTTCTCCCTCAATCAGTTGGATCACGCATTCAGGCATCTCCTTCTCAAACTGCTCCTCAGTGAGCGCCGCCATGTCTGTGACGCGCCTCGGCTCCACGTTTACAGCTCATACGCCCTCTGGCGGAGCGAAGCGACACGTCAGCGCATTTCCACACGTTTCTGGTTGTAAATTTGGTATTTCGCGGGGCACACCAGCCATATCAAACTAACCGTATTTAAAGAATACAACCTATTGAGGGCGTCTGAAAACTATCACAGGCAGCAAATATCACATTGTTTTGCACTATATGCGTTTGTGTGCACTTTACATGCAATGCTGATGTATGAACAAGAATACCCCCCTAGAATCAATAAAGTTTATCTCATATTGAAACCGTGGTACACACGAGCACACGTTATGGGCAGCTACATAAACCAATATCAACATCAACACAGCAGCAACAAAACTGAAATAATTCCGGAAAGACAACATCCTGCGAATTAAACAGCATTTACAGAACCTTTTGTAATCAAACCGTATCCATCTTGATAATTATAGCACTTTTGGTTGCTGATCAATACGATTCCTTATGTTACATCTTTTTGAGGTCCCTGCTCACACCTTATAATTTATTAAAGGTTACAGGAATTCCGAAATAGTTGTGACATCGAAACCAGCGTCCACTTGACTGGGTACGACTCTTCCTGTAGACAGACATTGCACCTCAGAACCTGCATATTGTCCACCTTAAGCAGATATTTTTTACTTTTTCTTAAGAGGACTGCCCTCTGCTGGACAACTCCCAAATGTGTGTGTGTGTGTGTGTGTGTATGTGCTGTCATGTCTAAATTACATTGTGGAGACCAATGTGATAAAATCCTGTTATTTTGACCGTGTAATGTTATTTTTTTTCGGTTCCCACAAGGACAACCAATATTATAAAGACACAATCAAAAAAGTGAAAATACCAAAGGTCTTGTATTTTGTTACTTATGGTTAAGGTTGTCATAGTTCAGAATAGCGTGTTGCCGATAGAAATCAATGGATACTCCCTACATGATACCTACTATGATACCTAATTTGTGTCTCTGTGTATAAGAAAGAGACTGGATTGTAACCAAGTCAAATCAGATTCTGCTAGAAATAGATCCTGTTCTACAACTTGGACACTGAAGGGTTTTTGAGGCTTAAATTACTTAATTCACCCCTTCAAAATGAAATAATTCAGAGTATCTTCCCATACAAGTGCTCTCCTCGTTGTTACTAGAGGTATCGTAAAATCAGTAAGACCACAATACATGGAGTTACTTAAGGTTTAAATGAAGCTATGTCAGGTACAGTGATATGGCAGTTTTATTTAAGAAAGGTCACTTTAGGGGAACAAAGCCATACAGGTCATATTAAGGGCAGGGTTAATAGTGTGCTCCTTAGTAATTTAATAACCTGGCCAACAAAAGTTAAAGATACTGGGGACCATTGGAGCATCTTGAGCCTTCATCTGCAAGAGAATATTCAGAGCACCAAGGGTGAGGACAATGACCTCAGACTCACTTAATACCCTAGTTACTGAAGCTATTCATCTTGGAATTAAATTCTGAAGCTTTAAAAAACAATTAAATGAAACTTAAAAAACTGCAAAAGGTCTGTTTGAACACGAGCAGGCTGTTCCCCTTATGAGATTCCCCTGGGGCCAGCACACACACCCCGGTACAACAGCACACACACCCCTGTACAACAGCACACACAGTCCAGAGCCCTCAGTATATGCCCCTGCAGCTGTGCAGTCTCAGTTCAGCCAGGTGGTGTTGAGCTGCGTCTGGTTTTTGATACTCGTGTCCATCTTCAGCACCTCCCTGATGGCCATGGTGGCGTAGGTTGAGGACGGAAGGGAGAACTCCATACGGAGGGCCCTGTACTTCCCCTCTGCAGCAGAATCACAAATATCTCAGAACTTAAATCCATGAATAGGCAGATTGTATATGGAGGGGTAACACACTGCGCAGTGGGTACTCGTGAATAGTGGTGTAAATTATAAGTCGTCATGCGGACATCACGGGGCAACCTTGGGGCTGACCTTTGGGGAACACAGGGGGAGGTTTGCCCTCCAACTTCTCCACATCTGTGTGCACCAATGGGATTCTGGGGTCGTCGTAATGAATCACCTCCCTGTAAGGGTGAGATGGGGTGGAAACACAGCACTTTACTGTTAATGGTGGATAAGAGCTCACTGGGCAGGCTGACAAATTCTTCTGCCTCCCCTTCCTCCTGTTATGTGGAGGACTAGAGGTCAAGAAAAACTGAAGGAGCTGTGAAAGCCCTTTGAAGGAGGCTCAAAGACATTCTCCAGCTCAAACTCACCGATTACTAGAATCCTGCAGGTTTCAGTACCATGCTGATTCATGAAGCTGAACTGATTTGTATGTGCTGAATTACATGTAAGATTTGAGGTTAAGTGAAATCAATCATTTCACTGAAAGGTCTGCAACTGTTAATATTGATACAGACTGTCCAATCTGAAACTAAAATGCCTTTTTTGCCAATTATAGCTTGCCACTGCTGGACGTTGGCTTGCGACATCAAACACTGGAATCGGTCTAGGACAACAGACAGCCTACATGGAAACCTCAACCCAAGCCATTTCTGACTCAAATGTTTCAGATGAATAGCTCCTCCACTGTGACTATGGGCCCACATCAAGGTGATTTTATGCTTGAGTAGTTTTTAAAAGTGTCTATACATTGGTGAATGATGCCTGATGATGGGACATGTGTGTACAAAATCTTAATACCACTTACAAATCTAAACAACTGCAGCAAGTTCCAGAATGCACCGGATGCCAATCTAGAGACAACACCCTATTGGCAGAATGCTACCACTACAGGATTGATGGGTACTAACCAGCTGACATCCCGGGGTCGAATAAGGATGCGTCGGTAGGCCCCTGCTAGTGAGTAATCTCGGATCTTGTGCCTCATGTTGTTGATGTCCAGGTCATTAGAGGCCAGCATGTCTTTGTAGGCCTGACCAACTGCAGGAGGGGATACCCAACAAGTAGTGACAGGTAATGGCGTGTGAAGACTGAAGGCAGTGCCCTTAACAATTATGGCATGCAATACTGCAGAAGGGAATGAGGAACTCACTATGGTGTGTGGGGTAAATGACATCAAACCCAGGCAGGGGCATCACCACGTCGTGGATGGTGTGTTTCACAGCCTCTTCTTCAGATAGGACATGTGCTGTCCCTGAGAGTGGACATGGCAGGGCTGTTAGTGTGGTTTGGGTATGACCATACCCTCCCTTCAATTATGAAAGCTCCTCATGAAGATCCAGTTGGACTTATAAGCAATGAAGTACTACAGAGCAGTTTTTCCCAACTTGGTCGTTGGGGAACTCCACACAGTCCATATTTTTGCTCCCTCCCAGCTCCCAGAGAAAATATGTGGACTGTGGCAGGGAGTTGATAGGGACCAAAAGCATAGACTATCTAGGGCAGGGGTCACCAACTCCAGTCCTGGAGAGCTACTATCCAGTAAGTTTTCTATCCTACCTGGCTTCTGATGAGCCACACCTGCCCCTGGTATTTACCTGATAACTAGTGTGGCTCATCAGAAGCCAGGTAGGATAGAAAACCTACTGGATAGTAGCTCCCAAGGACCAGAGTTGGAGACTCCTGGTCTAGGGATTCCCAAAAACGGTGTTTGGAAAAACAGCTAGAGAGAGCCTGGGGAGTCAGTTGGCTGCTCAAGGAGTCACCTAGGAAAGAACCTTGGTTACCACATGCCCATTGTCATCATGAGCCCAAATCAATGACTCCATTGCTCAGTCACAGGGTACAGTATAGCCTAGGTTTCAGTTCCTCTCCACTATTGACCTGCACTTCTTTATCACTCCTTGAATGCAAATGGCTGGGACCTCCGGACAGACAGGACCATTATTTGGCTCACCTCCTCTGAGCATCAGATCTCCCTTCACAGCCTTCAGGCCAAAGTCCTGCACACGCCGGCTCACCATGGTGTTCCACACATAGCTCTGGTAGCTGTGGATGTACATCAGCCGGTTGTTGCGAGGGATCTGAGACAGGGTCACAAGCAGAGACCTGACTGACACGCTAGACACTCGCATACCACACAGTTCCACCCTTGCATACTCAATGCTGTCCATGACCATATCCTCTCCAGGGCCTCGAATCAGGCACCTATAATCCACAAGAGTCTGTCAACACCAGAACAGCTGTTTTAAACACTGTTTATGTTTCAGAGCCAGAAACCAGCTCTGGGTCCTTGGGTTCACTTCCATAAAGACAGGACTGTTGTCTTTGAGACTCAGATATCAGTCCTCACCAGTCCAAAGGCCGTGACAATGTTCTTCTTGCCATACTTGGCCAAGCCCCGCAGCAGCTGGCCCTCCACGCAGCGCTTCACAGGCAGCTTCTTCAGCGCCTCCTCCGGGTCCTGCGACCTCGCCCATTCCTCCCGGCAGCGCACCAGGTAGCCCTTTTCCGCTGGCAGGGGAGGGCATGGATCAAACCTCTACATACCTCACAAATGCCTGCCCCTTTTCCCTTCGGCGACAAGAAGGGACTCGGAAACGACTCGTCCGAGGCCATCAGTCACCATCGCCGCAAAGTGGCGTACCTCCAGGACGTGGCTTCAGGATCAGATCCATCACTTCTGTCCAGTTGTTCTGCAAGATGGCCCTGGTTGAGAGACAAAGAAAAAAAGAGACACAGTCATGTGCCCATCAACCTGGGTCCCACCCCTGCATCAGCAGACCACGACGAGCCCCAGCTTACCTGCCCACCTGGTAGGTGGGGACAGCGGTGGTGCCAAAACGCTGCATGCCATAGTAGTTAATGAAGCCAGTATCCCTGAGGGAGGTCATGGCTTGTAGCACCTGCTCATCTGTCCCTGAGATGTTCCTGGGAAAATAGTGATTACAGAGGGTCCCGCATTAGTTGGGGAGCCACCGTTGGGGCCTCCGGGGAAGAGCGGCATGGAGCCTCTTCAGCCTGCATCCCGCACACTGACCTGATCACCACAGTGAAGTGGTTGCCCTGCAGCTCCCCCAGTTTCAGAGGGTGCTTCTTGTAGGAGAAATTGCCCAGCTTGAAGTTAATCAGGCACTTGTTGAGGTGGGCGATCCGTTCAGCACTGATCCTAAAAGGGCAGATGACACAAGATGGCCAACTTGCTCTCGCACATAGACACAAATGTGGACGTGAACGAAGGACTCACCTGAGAACGGCAATCTCCTGAACAGTTATGGCTCTCTTATCCTTGGTGCCCATGTAGGAGAACACATTTGGTCTAACTCTGTGGGGGGAAAAAAACTACATGTTATTTGCATACCCTATCAGTGATTGGATACTGACTATTGTATAATTAGAGTGCCGGGGTCTCAAACCTGAGGAACTTTGAGAGCACGTTGATGGCATCCATGGTGTCCTTGTTCTCCTTGTACAGCACACAGTGACAGAAGCTGCCCCGGCTCTTGGGCCATGAGTGTTTCCTAGGGGCTTCCAGGGGTTGGGGGCAAGGGGAGAAAGGGGCGGAACAGATGAAAATACACAGGGTGCCAGGGAACAAGGAACCAGCTCACCTTCACACTCTGCCCAGACAATAACATCTACATTTCACCTGGTGCTGACATGAAATTCATGACATGCACTGCAATACAAATGCAGCCTGACCACTGCCTATGAGTAAAAATGGCTAACACCTCTCACTGAAGGGTGCATACAGCTCGACATGAATTGAGGGGGAAAAAAAAAACCATGGAACAAACTCAACTTCCTCACTTGTATGCCAGGATTATTTGACAAGCCCTGCAATTCATGGAAACAATCAGCTTAAAGTTCAGTCTAAATGACAAACACCTGAACGTCACCTTTTGTCCTTGTTGAGAAGCGGAAAAAAATACTGGGTAAACAATTAGGAAGGAAACAGAGTGTCCGTTTCTCCAACCCTTGGAAATTAAGTCAACTAGCAAGTTCCATTTGGGGATGTGGACAGCAGCAAGAAAAAAGCACGTACCGGGAAAGCGTACCAAAACAGAAGCAGGAGAAATCAACCCACTTAATGCTCAAGGTCAGAGAGACGCCAAAAATAAAGGTGTCCCAACACTACTTCCCTAGTTCTCTCTTTACCTTTGGGTGCAGAGTGGATGCGACGCACTTACCTGCCGCGGTTCTGACCGCTGTCCACACAGAAGAGCAAGGAAGGGGAGGGGGGGGGACAAGAAAAGTATTACTAAGGATGATCACAGGCCTAGAGGCGGGAGGCAGAGCGGATCGGTCCGCATGCAGGGCATGGGGTGGTTGGCAGGAGCCAGAGCCTGCTCAAGCTTTCCTGTGCTGCCCTTAGGCAAAGGAAATCCATAGAATCCATGTTTCTCTGAAGGAACTCCTCTCTATCCATCTATGGTCAGCACAGGAAACCTGAGAGAAACTGCTGATCCCAGCAACTCGGCAAGGAGGGGGGGGGGGGGGCATAGAATTTAAGATCTGAAAAACAGGCTCCAGGAAAATGAGCACTTGAACACTGGGGGAGTCACTGCTGATTTTCGGCATAGAATAAAAGCTCGGTAAAACATCAATGAGGCGATGCCTAGTTTACAGGGACATAAGGTCCAGAGTGAGATGACCGCTTGAATTTCCAACCTTTTTAGGTCGCAAGTGCAGAGTGGCTGGTTCAGCATGAAGACCAGTTAGATGACCAATCCTACGTTAGTTTGCCTGTGTAGTCCTCACTGATAATCTAGCCCAGTGTTTCCCAACCCGGTCCTTGGGACCCCCACACGGATTGTCTGGGGGTCCTTGAGGACCGGGTTGAGAAATACTGCTCTAGCCAATGGTCTCAAGCAGCACAGCTGGAGCACGGACCAGACTGCTTCAGGGACCTCTCCTCCCAGCTGCATCAGACACCTCAGGCTCAACACAGCCTTCAATCTACAGAAAGGTTATAATCTAGATATGATGAGTGCCACGGCTGGCCGCGCTAGTGGAAGGGGAGTTAATTTGATTTAATCTGGATCTTCAACAGCGCCATGCAAACATCAGGCTTCCACATGCACTGAGCAGGCAGAGCAGGGCAGAAGAAAGCTAACCAGGGTCACATGCAGTGAGAAAGTACAGCTTAACAGCGCACGTCATGCAACATCATCTCATTTGCCAACCATGGCGTTGAGGTCTATGCATCTGCATTAGGGTTGAGTAATAGTTCATTAAAATGACTAAATGCTGAATTTTAATCCGACTTATTAACATATCATCAGAAGACGACCAGATCAAATTCCAGAGATGGTCAAATCTCAGTTTCTTAGCTTTGGTTAGGCACGCCAAATGTTTAAAGGAGCCGTTTACCCCAAAACTGAAGAGATATGTTTTAGATGGGCTTTAGTGCCATCTATCCCAGAGTTGCCTAGTTTTGGAGATATTGGCCATAGTCAGGCTTCTCGCGAATATAATGGGACTGAACGGCATTCTTTCTGTGGTTTTTAAAGCGCCAAAAAAAAAAAAAAACACTCTAGAAAAATTCAACAGCACTGTCTCTTACAAGATATCTTGACCCAGTTACTGAAGATAACTCACAGACTTCGTAATGAGCAGTTTAATGTAGGAACTATTTTCTTCTACCGAATTCCACACACCAGTCATATTACTGCACAGAAGATACCGCCAGGGTGCTCGTGCTCATATGTTCGGCGTAGTGATATGATTAGTGTGTGGAGTTTGGCAGAAAAATATAGTTCCTACATTAACCTGCTAACTACAAAGTTGGTTATCTTCAGTAGCTGGGTCATGATTTCTGGTTAGAGACATGGCTGTTGAATTTTTCCCCATCATTCGCTCCTATTATATTAGAGAGAAGGCCAACTATACTATGGCCAACATCTCCAACACTAGGCAACTCCCAGCAGAACAACCTAGATGGATAGACAGTCCTAGAGCCCCTCTAAAACATACATGTTTTTCCCAGTTTTGGCGTGAACTGCCCCTTTAAGTGTAACATGATTTGACAGTTTCACCAACCCTGACTTCTACATTTCATTGCTGTTTATCTGCTGGGTCTACCTGGTCTATGACACTACAATAATCTGATTTCATCCAGTTTGACATGCTAGCCCTAATGGACATCCCAGTGCAAAGCAGAAGTCAGTCTAACATAGTAGTCTACAGACAGTAACATAGCACGACGCTTGACTCGCGGACTCCCCCACTCCCCACTTCGAGATCGGCGGCGCGGTACCTGCAAGGGCTGTCTTTCCCGCGGCGTGATAAGCGACAATGAACTTGCGCCCGTCTCTCTCCTCTGTCTTGGTCTCCAGGCCTGGGAACATGGTTTTCACCGCTTTGTGGAGCTGAGTACGCCTCTCTTTCGTGTCCTCCATCACCTGTGCGGCCACAGAGGGAGGCTTACTGTAACCACAGCAACCGAGTCCACCAGGGTGCCGCCACCACAGGCTATGATGACAGCATAAATCAATAAGCACCTGGATGAGCTAGGGCTCTGGAGGCTAAGCCAGGAACAGCATGACTACAGCTGTGTGCTGGAACACGGCGCTAGGCTAGGCTCACCTCTATCAGCATACTGGCCTCTTTGTTCTTGAAAAGCTGAAGCTCCTCCAGCTGTTTCTTCTGTTCTTCTGTAAGCACCTGGACCTCTTCTGATTCTGTTTGGGGCACCTCCTGGATGGGGAGGGGGGGACCTGTTACTGCATCACCAACACACACATTGTCCCTCCAAACCGCTTTATTAAGATGACTCATCTCTATTCTAGTCACCCATATTTCACCAAAGATGCCAAAAGTTCTAAGCAAATTCTTCACCCCCACCCAGCTTACCTGCTCCTCAGCTGGAATCGTCAGGTCGTTAAGCCATACAACCTTCCCATCTTTGTTAATCTCATGCACGACGAAGTCAGAGTACCTGAGTGTCCAATGGCACACACACATGGACACATGTCAACCATCGTGAGGTGGAATAAAGAACTTCCTTCACACACACTAAGATGAAAACAAACAGGTGACATCACCGACCTCTCCTTCAGGATCCCAGAGAAGCCTTCGTGGTCACTGACAAATTTTAAGATTCCCACATCCTGTTCTGTCAGGCCGTGCTTCATCATGTCAGCAAATGTCTCCCCATCTCCCTCCTCCTCTTCCACTCCTTCCACCAACTCCTTTTCCTCATCTTCCTCCCTATCATTCTCCTCCAAGTCCAAGGAAAGCTGTGAGCCACTCCCTCCATTTTTTCCCTCCTTTCCCTGGATACGGGGCCTCTTGATGGGATGGGCAAGCTCCTCCTCTGGGCAGGCCCTCTTCTCCCCTCCAGGGCTGAGCACAGTGGGCTCTGATGTTTCCATGAACACAACTCTAGAAGGAATGGAGCAATGATGAGGAGCGGAGGGAGCAAACTGGAATGTCCTTCTGATGTTCTGTGTGTACCACACAGAAACAAGGTGCCTGTCTGCTGTCTGGTAGCCAAGTGGACGCTGTACTGTAGTAAGGATCCTTTGAGGTGCACCAAATAAATCTTGCACGGTTAGAAAGACTGGCAGCCAGTGCATTACACTGTTTTACCAGCAGTAAAACTCAAATCCATGTCATATCAACTGGGATCTCAAGATGATCATTTTAACTTAAACACACGCTTCTCAATGCATATTGCCGTTCTTTATTCCACGCAGGAGTTTAATGAAGCAAGTTATTTTAACACGGATATCACACAAGACCAAGACTAGATCAAGACAATGGTCTACATAGCGTTTTACCGAGGACTTAGTCATCCAGGGAAACGGCAAACCACATAAATGCGTTCATGGAGTGGCTATTTTGTGCATAGCTGACTATATCGGTGCCATCTCTGACTCCTACGGTATTATGGCGACGATCAGGAGGTAACTTCACACAGCATTCGCGATGCAGTATGTTAACTGTTTAGCTACCCACTTGCACTCTTAGGTTTACACGTTACCCCCAAAAGACAGCTCGCCGTTCCTTGTAGCTTGCACTAGTTTCAGCTATGTTGTCAATGTATAAAAGTGACATAATGACAATAACTGGACTAAGCATCTCATTAACATCTCACCTGCTCCTCAGTGCGAACTAAGCAAACGTTTCCCAGGAAGCACGTGCGCCGCTCCTCCCGGAAGCAGTAAGAGGTTAGAGGCCCGCCCATGCTTCCATCTCAATCGCTCTCTGATCTGTCAGTCATCATAAGCGCTCGTAAGCTTAAATTTTAAATAGCTTTTCCTTTCTTTCTTTTTGCAGCGTCAGAAGACATAAATTGAGGTTTCATTATTTGTAGTAATTTCAGAATTAAAATCAGTTATACATAATTATCTGCGTTAGAGGAATTATTATAAATAAATAAAAATTAACACTAGATGAGCAAAGGATCAAATCAATGTAGTCGAGTCTAGGGTGCTCCGCAGCAGTTAATGATTAATAAACAGTACTCGAAATAAAAAAAAAGTCTCATTACAGAAATATTGGTGGATTGATGAATTAATTAATGAGATCGAGTTATCTTTTAATGTAGTCCCATGCTAAAATGTGCGGTGGGACACGATTATTTTTCTAAAAAATAAATTTGAGCATAATTTGATTGGCTTGGGTTGGGGGGCCCATGTGCTACTAAACGAACCACTGTGTGTGTGTGTTTGTATGCATATACACTTCTTATCATGACCGCTTTCATTAACTGCGAAATTGCTGGAATTACATATGATGCTTTGCGTTTAAGCTTAATAAATTATATTTCAAAGTATTCTGTAAATAACTTTGTACTTCCAGAATACTGACGATTGCTGCATACTTCGTTCTGTACTTCCGAAAATGTCTTGCTAATGTGACCTAATCATCTGTTCTGTCGAAAAATACTACCTATCGAGGCGTGCTATCGAGCCTTTCTGCGCATGTGCAGTTCCACCGTTTTGGGATTAGGGTTAGGTTTTAGGGGTTAGGGTTAAGGTAAGGGTTTTAGGGGTTTTGGGGGGTTAGGGTTAGTGTTAGGGTAAGAGTTAGGGTTAGGACTATCGATTAGCACTACGGTAGCATTTTTCGACAAGGCAGCATATATCGACAGAACATCATCTGTCTGGACGAGCTTCCCTCCTCACATGCAGGTGCAAATCGGTGTTGTTCGCCTGTGAGCGCTTGCAGTCGGGGTCCGTGATTTTGATATCAGGCGTCCCCTAGTGGCCGTAAACGGTAGCTTACAGATCCGGTGTGACTGAGAGGGGAGAGAGAGAGACCGGCTGGTGCCGAGCAGCTGCTGCCGTTCACGGTAGAAGGATAACATGAGCTCCCGCAAAGGTACCCAGACTAATTTAAATACTTTAAATATTATTTGCTGCAGACTATATTTCTCCCCTGAAGACACAGAGAGGAGAAGGCAAATCGTGTTGGTATTTGTGCGTATTTGTATGGAAATGATGCTTCGGACCGGCATGTTTGATAAGCTAATGTAACATGTGAGTCTCACTATCCGTGCGTCTGTTGCGGATCTTTCTGCTGAATTATGATAATCTCCTTCGTAGTGATGGCCATCCAGGCCCGAAAGAGGAGGCCGAAAGGGAAAAAAGACAAGGCGCTCCATCATCGCAGGTAATCGAGCGAAGTCCCGGCAGACGCGCGTCTGTATGCGCGCTCCCTACATCACAGTGGTCCCTGCAACCCGCGGCATTCCTGCTGACAGCATCGCTCCAAAAGACCCCATGACGGATCGCGGGGTGGGAGGGTTTGCGGGTCGGCAGAGCGTTCCTCATTTCGGTCGGTGCGGAGACGGAGGCTTCCGCTGGCGACGCTTCACTGTCCCCAAGGAAGTGGACTCCACGATACAGTTTCGTAATCTCCGTGCTTCATGCATGTCGAAAGCTCACTGGTAGGGAAATCCGCTCTCGGTGTTACAAACAGCCTTTCGCTTCCACGCTGTGGTTATCTTACGGTTGTGCTTAATTAAGTGAACAAGGTTTGGCACATGCGACCGCGCCGCTCCTCAGCAGCGGCGCTAACGGTTATCAGCGGAGGTGGCCGCTTCCAAGTGTCACGCAAAAAAGCCGGTGATCTAATGTACAGGAAAGCGTATTTGCGGGTTTTGGCCGTGCGATCGCCGAGGCTCCCTAACCTTCCTGGGGAAGACCGTTCTGGCTCCCTGGGTTCAGTATTATGAGACCGACGTCACGGCTTTTGCAGAGGCATTGCTCTAGGTGTGGGGCAGAACATACTGGAATCTTCCACGGTGATCAGGGGCTAACCCTAGTCCCCCGGGTAGTCCTTAGGACCCCGCTGGAATCACTCAGTAGCTGGGACAGTGCTATTAGCTTCTGCTGATTTTAGTGTGTGTAACACAATGACCCATTTCTTACATGCTGAACAACAACAGTTCAACTTAACATTAAAGATACTCCGAGGGGTCATTAGCTTAATCACAAATAGTACTAGAATTAATTCCCACTGTAGGGTTTTTTGCAAAGTGTACTGTTGATTTAGATTACTAACATGTCTGTGCCTGTTGAACACTGCAAATATCTGTTACACTTAATGCCCCTTCTGATTGTAAGATGCCCCCAGGGCAGATGTAACAGGGCAATTATGATTATCTTCTGCCTCCACCATGTGTGTACGCCAAATAATGACATGTACAGTAT
The DNA here is from genome assembly GCF_048594095.1 of Paramormyrops kingsleyae. NCBI lineage: Eukaryota > Metazoa > Chordata > Actinopteri > Osteoglossiformes > Mormyridae > Paramormyrops > Paramormyrops kingsleyae. The sequence continues at coordinate 39,693,757 of NC_132799.1, forward strand.
GTTTTGGTCTGTGGGTCCAGCCCAGTGGCCAATGCGACCGCCCAATTCAGGCTGGGCTGGCTTGGATGTGTGGGTGCTTTCTGAGGAAGCAGGCAGGGGGTAAATATTAACTATGCCTAAAAACACATAAAAAAATTTTACGATGCATAAAGCAGGTTTGGAGTTATGGTAGATGATTGTTATTTTGCCATGGATATGAGAATTAATTAAGTACAAGGAGGACTTAAATATTCATTGTTTTTTTCCAATATGAGTCATACTAATACAATGCACTTTGAGCCTGAATCAGTCTTTGTGCGAGACTGTTTTCTCTGCTGACATTCCAGCTGCCTCTGGGGGATTCTGTGTGATAGGAGGTGGAGGGCTTTCTGACTCTGAAAAAACACCCCTGTAAGAACACCCACCTGCACACAGCGCATGCTGAATAACACTGTTTGTAGAAATGAACATAGTGTAAATAATAGGTGTGGCTGGGATAGGTGTGGTTATTGGGATGTGGGTGTGGTCTGTATCTGAAATTCTGAATGCACATGCAGGAAATGGGTGTGGCCCACACAAGAGTTGGGGGTGTGGCCTCTGCCCACATGTGAACAGTGTATGTGAGGCAGAGGTGTAAAGAGTACCTGAAAACCATACTTGAGTAAGAGTACAGATACCTTACTGTATAAATTACTCCATTACAAGTTACAAGTCACCAATTCCAATAAGACTTGAGTAAAAGTCGTAAAGTATCCAATTTTAAAAGAACTTAAGTATTTTACTCGTACTGAATGTAGGCTCAAAGAACACCAAGAAATGTGGAAAACAAGGAACTATTTATTTATGAGGCTTTATTTCCTAATATAGACATTAAATTGAACACCTCAATGTTTCAAAATGGCAGAAGAAGAAAATAGAACAAAAAGTCAGTCTCAGTCAAACTCAAATGTTCAAAAAAAAAGGTAAAACAATAAAAAAACTAATAAAAAAACAAATTCAGAGCTGACTTTAATGGTGTTTTAAGGGCAATTCTTAAGGGCAATTCTTAAGGGCATTTCAAGCAAAAATGGAGCACTCATATTACTAAAATAATGACTTGAATTACACCATGATAATTATCAATATCGTTTGATATGATCATGATAAAAATATTTTTGCTATATCGCACAGCCTTAATGGATGCTACCACAGTGGCTTTGCTAACTAGCTAATAACTAGTAACCCATAGGAAGCAAGCTGAACAGTCGTTTGAGCAGACAGTAATATCTGATGACGCACAAAGTCTTTAAGTGTCAAGTCTTGTTAACTACATGGAAGCTATATTATCAGCAAGAAGGTCTTTACCTAGTTACCATAGTTTTGGTAGTGAGTCGGCTAGATAGTCAGCTAACTGATGGAAACGTTTAACCAGCAGCAAAACAACCACAAACAACCATGCGGGTCCCACAGTAAAATCTTTGTGCAGTAATTGACAGTCAATAGTGTGTCTAGCAGAAACATTAACAAACAAAATAATAAATAATAGATAGCACTGTTATTACACTGGGACACTAAAGATTTTTAACTTAATGACATAACAGGTACTACAACGATTCCGTTCTGCGAGTTCGCTTTGGCTTCCGCTTTAAGACGTGTTGGACAAGGGCGTGGCTTTCGCGGTACGAATGGGCCGGGTTGGATGTGGGCGGGGTTGGATGTCCAACCCCGCCCTCCTGCAGGCTGCAGCGAGACATACTTGACGAAATTAGCCGTGGTAGATAAAGATCCTAACTTGTCGCATGCAATCACAATGTAGCGAGTAACGGTAAGCGTCCGTTCAAATGTAGTGGAGTAAAGAGTACATATATTCAGTCACAAATGTAGTGGAGTAGAGAGTAAAAGTTGCTTATATTTTTGATACTCAGTACAAGTACAAAGTAGCCAAAAAAATACTTAAGTACAGTAACGAAGTCCATTTACTCAAGTACTTTACACCACTGATGTGAGGGTATGGTGGCCATGGGCTTAGCTGTAATATGAGTGAATAATGAGGGGAGTGGCTGGGTGTAGCCATGGATTATGGGTGTGATCGTGATCTCTATCTAAATGTCATTGGATAATATTTTGTACAGCTGGAGTCATGATGTTTTTTTTTTTCATCTTGGTGATCTTTGCCTACTTCTGTACATTATATCATACACACGCACACACACATTGATTTATATATATATATATATATATATATATATATATGAAGGACGGAAAGGCATACAAAAATTACAGTCCCCAATTATCTCCTCAGGGGCACCCCAGCCTCGCCAAGTCACCACCAGCACTTTCCATTAATTAACTTCATTCATTAAATAAATAGATGACATATTGATTACCTAAGCATGGTATGCTGGTGGCTCAGTCAACAAATATATGGCTATATTGTATGGTTATTGCAAATACTGGGGTCACTTTTGCATGGGCTTTGAAATGGCTAAGATAACACACTTTGACAGACATACGATCCTAGTTTTATTCCATGAAGGTCACTTAAACAGACTTTTGAATAGTTCTGTATGTAAACACTAGTACAGCTATAGAAGCATAATACATTAATATGATTTGTAACTTTGTTGCATGATGGGTTCAGTTCTTGGCCTGGATTAGATTTTGCATATTCTCCCCAAGTTTGGTGGGTCTGGGCTACAAGAGAAAAAAATGAGAAAAGTAATGTGAAATAGTGGTGGCAAAATGTCTAAAGTTGGGCGTTTCTGTAACCAAATTGCTGAAATATAGAATAATCCACAGATAAAGTAGTGAATCATGCCTAAAACCTCATCATACTGCAGCACACCAGTGTGGCACCATGACCTTATAGCGCCAGGGGCTATTAAAACATGTCTTGATTTATTTAAAAGAGTATTTTATGAAGAACCAAATGCTAGCAGCGATTTCCCAGATTTGTAGACTTCTGCAGTTATAAGTGAAAATCAAGATCTGGGCCACAGAAAATGGTTTCAGTCTGGCTGAGAGCTTTTCATAACTTTTACAATTTCCTAGCCATGCTCAAAGAAAAGCACTTCAGCTTCAGCTGTTGTTTTCTGACATAAAGTAAGGATTTTGAGGTAAAATTAGGTCAAATCATTCTGTCTGATCACAAGACTGGAATGCTGTTTGTGTAATATGGATAGTTCATGCATATGTAGTTTGTGTAGTTGGCCAACTGTTTGTTTTATATATATCTTAACAAATGAATCACACTTTTAAAAGTATATATATAAAAAGTAATAATCTAATAATCTTCTATTAAACATATAAGTCAGCACATACTCAGTGTCAACTATGCTCAGAGTTTCAACCGGACCTGATTGCATAATTGTCATTTTATTAGTTTACCTTTTTAGTAAATGAAATAAACGGTGTAATGGTTAGGGTTGTGGGGGAGTCTGCAGCCAATCCCAACGTGCCCTGGCATGCCAGGCCATCTCAGGGCACATACTGTCACACACAGTCATATTCTAGGGACAGTTTAGAGACTCCACAGCCTATAACTGCATGTCGTTGGACTGCGAGAGGAATCCACATGGAGAACATGCAAACACACACATAAAGCATGGCTAGGATTTGAACCCACAACTCTGGAGGCGTGAAGCAACAGCAAAACCTAAACCCTGACCTTGCTGCATCTGACCTATGACCACTCAAGTACATCTCAGAGGTCATCCTTCCCAAATCTGACTAGCTGACCCTGTTTCACTGTAGCATGGTAATCAAACCAATCAGGGCCATCTGGGTTTTGCTACCTTGGGTGTCTGTAGGCAGAGGGGTTTGTGTGATACATCATTAATATCATAAAGGTGGAGCTGGGCGATATGACCAAAAATCTTCTCAATATAAAATTTTTCCTATCAGTTAATATAGATAATTATCACAATAAATGTCAAATCTTTTTTTTTTTCCAATTTAAAGGCTGATTTTTACTCCTGCATTAAAGTTGAAGAAACCAGATGGTTAATTGTAATTATAAACTATTCTTTATCGTCAGAACGCGACAAACACTTGCGGAACAGTAGTGGTGCCCAAAATGACGTGTTTGTAGCCATTTGCTCTGTTTTCTGACCCCACTAGATGCTGCTCTCTGTTTAAAAAAAGGGCTAAAAGATGCCCAAAAGGAAAACAAACACACAATGTGGGCTCAAAAAATATTGCAAGTGGTTCATGAAGCGTCATATTGGCCATAGCTACCAAACAGCATTTCACATTTCACGCCAGATAGAAGACGAACTGGTCATTTTAGTCAGCATGGAAAAAAACCCCTGCGCTGGCATTCTTCCTGTCGTATCTTTATTTTCTGTGGATTATTACTGTCGGGATTTCTCATGGACTGAATTTTACTGTGGACTTTCCTTTTGGATCTCGCTGGATTAACCATATTGAATGGGTTGCTTTGGACTTACCTGCTGTCCCGGTGAGTTGCTGTGTTGTTTCGATGGTTTTGTCTGTCGTCTGCCTGCTATTGTATCCTCTTATTTGTTCAATAAATCCCCCGTTTTTGTGGCTGTGTTTGTGCTTGTGCTGCCTTGCCGATCATGAATAGTAGTCATTGAGAAAGTGATGCCATTTTGTGATGCAGCGTGTGACTGGCAATATGTTTGGTCTTAAATTATATCAAACTTTTATGAAGTATTTGTCCTATTGATATCAAGGAACATTGTACCGCGCTAATTATTGTTAGATCACCCAGCCCTACATGAATATGCATTGGTGATTCCGCGAATTGGTGCCATTTGCTTGTCATAAATCTTAAAAACAAAATTAAATTTTTTCATCATTTTCAACACTGAATCTAATAACACATATATTCAACTATTCAAAATATGCACTGGTCATGCAACCTCAGGTAACCTTTTAAGGTTTTTAAATTGAAAATGGTTACATTTTTTTTTTAATCCTGCAACTGCTTAAATATAATTTGAAAATCATATCAGCTAATTCTTTTGTGTGTCTTTTGTGTTTAGCCGGTGAGACGTGCAAACGGGGTTTATTGAGTACACAGAACTGAAGGCGACTACACATAGTAACAATACAATGACGGAACTCGGGGCTACTGACTTAGACACGGACTAAATACAGGAGACAGGCTAAGGGTAACGAATCACAGGTGAGAACAATCAGGGAATCACACGAGGTAACGAGGTGGGCGTGGCACACATCGGGATCGAACAGAGCCTCCAAAGGGAGGCGACGAAGGAGACCAAACCGGGGAAACAGGACCTGGAAAACAAGAACAAAACCATTAACGAGACCAGGGAAACAGGACCGAGACACAGAACTGGAACAAAGACCAACTGAAAGACAGGACGCGACAAAGAACAGGAAACGCAGAAAGACAAACCAGGAAGGGAGACACGAGAGGCACGGAAGGAACACCCACAGGCGACACAAAGGGGCCAGGGGTGAACAGAGGCGGAACAGAGGGACAAGGGGCAGAGACAGGCGGGACGAAAGGAAAAGAAGGAGGGAGGAGCGAAGCCCGAGGGAGCCCAGACGGGCGGCGGCCGGAGGGGCCGCAGGCGAGGGGAAGAAGGGAGCCGGAGGGAACCATACAGGGGCCGAGGGGACGGGACGAGGGAGAGACGGAGGGGGCATGAAGGGAGCAGGAGGGAACAGCAGTGGAGGCGGGCAGGAGGGGGAAGCCGCAGCAGGCGACGGCGCAGACGGAGCGGCGGAGGCGCCATCCGACAGCCCGCCGAAGCAGGAGGGCCCGGATGCGACCGACAAGGCGCCGGAGGCGTGACCGAGGACCGACACCGAGGCACCGTGGGGGGACCCGGAGGCGACCGCCGACCACGAGCCGGAGGCGCAGCCGGAGCCCCAAGCAAGGCGAGCGAGGGCGAGCAAGGGGGCAGGGCGGGCGGGAACCGGGCCCGACGCCTGTGGCCCCGTCCCTTACGGGACACTGACAGGCGGGGTCCACCAGGCCGTTGTTCCCGGCCAGACAGGGGAACGGGAGTCCAGAGGGAGGTCCCCGAGGGGTCCCACTCCGGCTCCTCCTCAGAGGAGGAGAAAGGAGCAAGGGTCCCATTGTCCGGGACCTCCTCGGGGACTTGGGCCGGTGCTGGAGGTTCGGGCAGAACAGGGGGCGTGGCCGCAGGCGGTGCAGCCGGAGCCGCGGGCTGGACGGGAGAGCCGGGCTGGACGGGCTGGACTGGAGAGACAGGCAGATCAGGCGCCGGCAGGACAGGCGAGACAGGCAGATCAGGCGGGGGCGCCTCAGCAGGCGCTTTGGGCGTGCGACCAGCAGGGGACGCCTCGGCGGGCGCCGCCGCCACGTGGTCAGCAGGGGGCACCTCGGCGGGCGCCGCCGACACATGGCCAGCAGGGGGTGCCTCGGCGGGCACCTCGGGCGTTGCTGCAGGCAGAGCGGCGGCAGCTGCAGGGACCGCAGGCAGGACAGGCGGGTCAGGCGGGTCCCCGGGCAGAGCGGCGGCAACAGCAGCAGGCATTGCCCCTTTAAGAGCCAGGCGCGTCCTTACAAAGGGGCGAGTTGCCGGTGCTGGCAGCAAAGGACGGGTAGGTGCGTCGCGCTCCTAGGCTGCCTGGCGGCTTTGATGCGGGCTTCGGGTACCCGCTTGTGCAAAGCGGCGCTGGTGACGTCAGGGGTGAACACCGCCGGGTTGAGAATCGGACGGGGTTTCCTCTGACCCCTGGCAGGCAGAACAGCGGAAAGCTGGGTAGCCCCTAGAAAGATCTTCGGTGTGTCTACCTGCTCTTGGAGAGTATGCCGTCCTCTCCCTCCCCTGGTCCGTGGTGAACTGCGGGGTGCTGCGGGTGGCGAGCTGTATATCAGCCCGCTGTCACGGTCTACCTGCCACTGCATGACTTCAGCCGCTACCTCTCGAAGTTGCCGGAGGTTTTCGCGCACCTCGCTCGCTTGGTGCGCATCGCCGGGTAAGGACATCCCTTCCAGGATATCCCGGCTTCGATTTGCCAACCAGCGAGCCGCGGGATCCTCCTGGATCTCGGGCTGGGTCAGCCAGTACAGGATCTCTTCAACCAAGCCGAGGTACTCATCCTCGGCTAGGGGGGATCCTTTCTTACAGAGTTCCGTCATTCTGTTGTGATTGCCGGCGGGCGAGCGGTGAAGCAGGAGAGTCAAGCCGGTGAGACGGGCAAACGGAGTTTATTAAAGTACACAGGACTGACGGCGACTAAACATTACAACAATACAATGACGGAACTGGGGACTACAGGAGACAGGCTAAGGGTAACGAAGCACAGGTGAGAACAATCAGGGAATCACATGAGGTAACGAGGTGGGCGTGGCACACATCGGGATCGAACGTAGCGGATCGTGACAGTACTGACAGGTGACACAAAAATTTTTCAGTGTTCTAGGTAGGTTTCATTGCTGTTTTACATGTATGTTAAATTTGCAATGAGGACATCGTGGAGGACACTTTGCTGGATAATGACATGTATTATAAAGCTACTTTATACATATAATGTCCTGGGGACAGAAATGGCACTGATTCGGTGGAATGGCCTGCATACACGGAGTCACATGCAGAGTGAGGGTAAGAGTAGCACAGCAGCATGACATATTTACTTTGTTATTCGCTTGTGGTCCATTGCCTGCTGTATTATAACCTGACTCCATCTTAATATCAGTTCTGAAGTACTTCTAAGTAAATAGAAACTCTCTCTCTGTGTCTGTTTGTGTGTGTGTGTTTGTGTCTGTGTGTGTGCGTGTGTCTGTGTCTGTGTGTGTGTGGTCCAGTTATACATTAGATTGTGGGGACCAAATATCCCCACAATATGATAAAAACTTTGACATTGCAGGGACCAATTTTTTTTTTATAAAATTGCAATCAAAAAACTAAAAAATGCCAAAATGCTTGTATTTTGTTTGGTTACTTATGTTAAAAGTTAAGGGTGGGTAGGGGTTAAGGTTGTCATTTTTGGGATTATGGGTTTGCCCATAGGCATGAATGGACAGTCCCACAAAGATATGAGTACAGGTGTGTGTGTGTGTGTGTGTGTGTGTGTGTTTGCAAACGAGCTGCTCCTGTAGAGAACACACTGTCAGGACATGTAGACACCGTTCATTAATACTTCATGTCAGCCCTACTTTTCAGGCAATACCCAACCCTTCCAGCCCAAATACACCCACGTGGCTAATTATTCATATAACAGCTAATAACAGGACAGAGTCAACAGTCCAACATGAACCTGAACCCAATGCAAATGATTCTGCAGTAACACTCTAAAATGAAAGCAGGTTCTCATGACATCCTGGGAACTTGGTATGGCAGGTGGTGTAGTGGTTATGGACATGGACTGATAGATGCTGGTTCAAGTCCCCTTGTTGTAGGTGGTCCCACACTAGGGTCCCTGGTTCACATCCCATGTTCCAGGGAAAGTTCTGGTTGTGTAAAATTGAAGAATGAATTTCTATGCTGAAAAACATGGAAGTGTTTAAATTAAATACCCCACGAACACATTGACTTAAGGGGTTTGAAAATGGGTTTAGCACATTATGTATGTAGTGTGAGGTTTTCCATGGCTCACCAAGTGTCACACATTTATGCAACAAAAATAAAATGCAACAGACTCTGTGGAATAGGTTCTACTTTTGGCATGCAGTACAAATGCAAGGACATGCAGCCATACATCCAGCCTGTTCCAAACTTCACCCACCAGATTTAGCCAGATAGACCAGCCTGACCCAAACACATTCCACCCAGTTCCAAAACTCCGCCCACCAGAACTAGCCGGATAGAACACCCTGTACCAAACGGATCCTGCCCTGTTCCAAAACTCCATTCACCAAATTTAGTCAAATGAAATTACAAAAATCAATAGAACATGATGTCACATTTCTTGCCTTGTTGGTATTGCCTAGGTGAATTGTTATACAAATATAATAATAAAAACATCAACATTTTCAAAAATTGATTTGGCTTAGAAAGCTCATGCAGGCCATTCGTAAAGTGTTGTGTGCTGCTCAAACCCTTTCCTGTACAGAGTTTAGGTCAGGGACAGTCATAGCCTGAGGAGCTGGGCACAGTAGCATTAGCCTGCATTGCCCTGCTCTAGATTCATTTAAGCCTTCAGTCGCACTGGCCAAATGGATGCTTCAGGCTCCAAGTGTGCAGTACAGGTGGGTCAGGCCTTAACCATACAGGGCTTGTCAATCAATAGCTGAATCACACTTTTTTAACCAAGAAGTTGGAGTTAAAATGGTGTGAGGCTCTGCAGGTTATGACTCTGTGCCTGTGATAGGAAGGTTGGTAGTTCAAATCTCATAGCTGGCAGAGTGATTCAGATTGAGCAAGGCCTTTAACCATAGTTCCTTTAGAGACACTGGTTGATCCTCACTTGTACATTACATTATCCACGGTGGGTTCCCGCAACTAATACTGAAAAATACTACCGAAGCATATAGATGAGGATTTTTCCTACAATAGACACAAGAGGGCAGCACTAGTTTACGCTGAGCTGTTTCTTTCAACAATTTGCATCATTTTATTGCTTGAGCCTTTGACTATACCATGGAGCAGCTATGTCTGCTCAATATATAGCCACTCAGTTCACGTCTCTTTATTAAGGGCCTAAGGGAAGTACAGTTGTATTGAAGTAAATATATGATAAATCTGTAGCGAGATGAGGGTTTTGATACCACATCTATGCCTTTGAATCCTTGGTAATGTTCCTTGGCAAAGATGTCATTGATTTAACACTGTGGAGTATTTCCATTCGCAGATGTAATTGAGCATCCTCTGTAATCTTGCATGGGAATGATGACAAGGTTACATAGGAACATGGGTAATCTTTTATTTTCTGTGACCAGTGAAGCCACAGATAAAACAGGCAAGAAAGAATTTTGGATTTAGATAGACAGACATATTTTAAAGATACCAGGCAGAATATTTTGGAAATTCATGGCTGGAATTGTTTATTAGGCCACTGTCAGTCACTGCTGATATGTTACGAAAACATGATTTGTAATACACAAACATTAGAAGACAATTTCATTTAATAATTTTTGCTTTTTTCATGGCTGAAATGGGATTTATTTGAAGTGAATGTTTTTCATGTGTTATCCTCCTCACTTGTACTTGCTTTGAACAAAAGTGTGTGCTGAACAAACAAACCTCTAAATGAGTTTAAATTGAATAATGGGAGAGAGTTTATTGGCCATAGAGCTTCACTTTAATCTGTATTCTGCTGTCCAGCATAGGATCTGTCAGACATCAACTGTTACCTGCTAACAGTTCAGTATAGATAGACAGACAGACAGATACATACATACATACATGCATACATACATACTTTATGGTCCCCATAGGGAAATTTGACTTGGACTCTACAAAGCTGGACCTGCCATATGTCCTACATTTATTACAAAAAAAAGAAATAGAAATACCCATTACTCCGTCTGCTAGTTTAGGCTACTGTTCCAAATACTGACAGTTATAGGAAAGAAGAGTTCTTAAAATGGTTCAGTTTGCAGCGATGGACTCTATATCTTCTGCCTGGCAGAAGATGCTCATACTGTGAGTATAGAATATGGGACGGATTACTGAGGATTCTCTCTACCTGTTTGGGTACACATTGTTCAAAAATAGACTGAAGATTATATTGATAATTCTGAGTAAGGATCTTCCTAGCAGTCTGTACCAGATCCATTAATTTTGATTTTAATACAGTAGGAAGATTCCCAAACCATGCAGTCATTCTGTACCTATGTACACTCTCTAAGACTGATAAAACAGAAACATTTTTTGTTCAACTCCATACATGTGTAATCTAAGTAAGAAATACATGCTCTGAAGGAAATGAGAACATACCCAGTCAACGTGAACATTCTAGGTCAAAGTGCTATTGATATGGAAACCAAGATACAAGGACTGAACTTTTGTAGTTGGCTGGTTATGTAAAACCATTGTACTATGATTGCCCACTTCCTTAGGGTCAAATATGATCTCAGTTTTTTTTTAACATTTAGGACAAGGTGATTGGTGTCACACCAATCTACAAATTCCCTTATTTCTGACAGATGATAGATAATGATAGATGTTTGTATCATCATGCCAGTAGATTTAACAATTGTCATTTAAAAATATAATTCTGTGAGTGCCTGGATGAGCACTCATTAGTGTATAGAGTAAAAAGAAGAGGTGAATAGAGGCCACAGTTTCATTACGGTAGTTATTATAAACAAATGTGGAGAATTCACACTAGGACATCTTGTGTCTAAATGGGCCTGCTTTGCTGGTACCTGTAAGGCCAGTAAACCCAATACAATAGTTTGGAATATAGCTTGTTCCTGTGCTCAAACCAAAAAGGCTGTAAGATCATGCCTTTGTGGTGAAGAGATGGATGACAGTAGTAACACTGTACGAATTATTACATATTATGGCATTGCTGCAGTATTGGTGGTGTCAGTCTGACCAATGAGCTGTCTGAAAGCCCCAGTGGGCAGGGCCCAGCTGAAGCCACTCCTCCCAACTATCTGCCCACCAATCAGGTGGCTTCAGGCAGACAATACTTAGCTACCGAAGCCAGGCTATGTTCCAACTGCCAATGAATATCCCAAGGGAGCGTAGGGTGTTTGGTGAGGGGTACTGGTTAATGTCACGGGTGGCTGAGCCCAGACCACAGATGTTGGTCACTCTGCACCCAGCAGGTTTCAGTGTTACCCCACATCAGTTCTCTCATTCATCAAAGCCTCCTCTAAGGCTCCACACCACCCATATACAACAACTTATGAGTTCTGAGGGGAGTTCCAGGCCAATGGGAAAACACAACAAGCACAAAGCTGGCTACACAAAATTTGAAATGCAGACAAAGACTCTAAGTCTGTAATGGTACATAATAATCATGTGCTGTTCGATTACATCAGTTTCGGTTTGGAACACACAATGAACCGAAGGAATACATTTCTTGACACGGGCAGAACCTAAATTCACAAATAAATGTTCAACATGGAAGACATAATGTTAATTATAGCTGTGAGCTGGTTACTAATAAATTACGGCAGCACTGGAGAGACAGTAATCTATAAGACCAGGTCTGTCGGCTTTGTTATACCGAACCCGGAAATGTTGCTGGAAACACATCCAACATGCTAAATCATTTGAGATGATCATGCGAGTGTGTGTGGCTGGAGCAAGGCGGAACAGTCTCTGCTAGTTAGTCCTCCCATTTAAGCATTTAAGGTGCTTGTACCAAAATTGCACCATGAACACAAGGTTTGTTCCAAACCATGAATTTTGTGAACCATTGTATCTATCTATCTGTCTGTCTGTCTGTCTGTCTGTATCTTTCTTACAGTCTGTCTCTGTAACTTTCTGTTTGTCTATTTATCTATCTATCCATCTTTCTGTTTGAATGTATGCTTGTCCATCTGTGGATCTGTATTGCTATTTATCTCTATATTTATATACACACAGATTTACCTTTTCTCCTTTCAGGTCTAAACGGCAGTGGCATTGTATGTTTGCTTTCTTTGCTGGTCTGTCTCCTTTTTTCACTTCACATCTTCACACAAGCATGAATTGAATTAACCCCCTGGGTGGAGTGCAAGAATCCCCACCTCCGTGACGGGTACATGGTACAGTCTGCATGTGGAATTTCCATGGAGAAGGAGCTGAGCTGAGGCTTTCGATCTATGTTGGGCAGTCAGCTCAAACTAGGGCTTCTCTGTCTCCCTGCCGACACGAGTCACCATACAGCTCCATACTGAGTCACTGCCCTGGTACCTGCTGAACTCCAGGGAGCAGCACAGCCGAACGCAGCAGGCAGAGGGATGACGTTGAATGTCAATGTGGTGATGGTCATTACAGCTTTTGATGCCAGCAGTTATTCTGCCCCCTACTGGCTAGGGTAACAGTTACAGGAACCGGCAGATTCAGGGAGACAGTAGGAGTATATCTTCCCCATATCTACGGGCCCGGTCCCTCTTTTGTCCTGGAGAAGTAGGCCGGCTAAAGATAGAACAAGTCCTTTCTCCAGAAATATCTGGCAGTGATGATGAAATGATGTACACAGTGATCTCTCAGCAAGCTCTCTGCCCTGGGGAGGGAGCACTACGGAGGGGCAGCCTGTTCCTTCAGGTCTGGAATGGGGGGGGGTGGGTGTTGAGTGAGTGATTGTGTTCTGTGTTCTATGTGGGTGTCTGTGATGCAGTATGTTTACCTGAGGGTATGTGTATCAGTATTAGCATATGTGTTGCTTTTGTATGTGTGTGCCTGGCCTTCACATCAGTTACACGTTTGTGTTTTCCAGCAGTATCGGTGTCAGTGTGCTCTGAATGCTTGTCCCCTATCTGCACACTGCCCATTCGAGCGCCTCAGTCTGGAAGGCAGGATAACATGAGCAGAGTTGCTATCCACAGGTACCTGCCTGCTCACCTATCATGGCTGGCTCACACCGGCCCAGGCGTGTATCTAACTGGCAACTGATACCCACAAGCACACGTGGACACGGCCTGCAGGCACAGGTATTGAAGTAGCACTAAAGTAGGTTGGACACACACACCACACAGACAGCCTGTACTGCCCACAGAGCTCCTTGCATACAGGCTGCCTGATCGCCATGGTGACCGTAATGACACTGTTGACTGAAAGTGTTAGTGACGCACAGCGTCTGGCTTCCCCCTCTGGCTGCACTGTAGGAGGTATGGGGGGGAGGTGATCACCTCCTGCTCTGCCTCCACCCGTTAAGGAAGCTTCACAGGGCCTCCCTCCGTAAACAGCCTCCCACTCCCACCCCCTGGTGAGTGCTGACCCAAGAAAATACACATGTTCAGGTATAGGGCTCAGGTTGCTCCCTGGATACACTTGGAACGGTGTTGTTTAGAGGACAGAACTCAGGGTATAGTAAAAGACAGCATGCCCCCAGTAAGACCCCTGTAAGACTGCTGCACTCTGGGCACCCCCCCCCCCCCCAACTGCTCAGTCATGTAGAACCGTTCCATCTGGTAAGGGAAAGGAAAAGGAACAGCTACAAAACTATGGTGAATACTGTACATTTGCAGGAAACAACAGAAGCAAGCTAATGAAGGAGTTTAATTTATTTAGGGGAATTTAACATTTATGGCTGTGGCAGGAAAGAGGGGCGTTGGTGAGGAAGGATTAGAAAGAACAGGTGCAGGTGTTGTAAGATTGGAAAGAATAAGGCATAGATGGGCATAACGGGTGTAGAGAGGGATGAGAGGATAGGATGTAGATGAGGAAGGATGAGAGACGAAAGGGTGTAGATAGGATGAGAGAGAATGGGTGTGGAGAGAGGAGGATAAGAGAGGAAAGGGTATAGATATGGAAGGATGAGAAAGGGTGTAACTAAGGAAAGAGGAAAGGAGAAGCTGGTCTTTTCTGATATGTTCCCCTGAGAGACAGGATGTTGTAAGATGGGGAGGGAATGTGGGGGGGGGGGGGGGGGGGGTTACAGAAAAGGGCACAGAGAAACCAGCTTTTATTTTCCCCCATTTCTTGTCCCCCCTTTCCTTTACATGGCACTGCCTCCCCCCACATGGTCAGAGTGGTTCTGTCCTGCATGCGCACGGCTCTGTTGTTGTGCAGAGACACCACTGAGAGAGAGCGAGACTGAGAGAGAAAGGCAGGGAAGAAGGGGAGGTTGGGAGAGTGTAGATCACAGTGTGTGCTCCTCACAGCTGCAGGAGGAACGAGAAGAGGCAGGAACAAGAGGGCAAAAAGGAAGAAAGGAGGGAGGCAGAGCTGAGAAGGGGTGTCTAACACTGCCCATCTCGTTTCACGAGCACCAGCCAACGTTCACACCAGCGCTGTCGGGTTTTTTTCACATTGAAAGTCGCACTTCATCCTCTGCTCTGACTGGATAAAGGAGAAGAGCACTCTCCCCCCCCCACACACGCACGCACACAGAAAATACACAGGGACAGATAGAAGAGGTGAGGAGCCACGGGAAGACAAGAAGCCGCTTTGTTGCTGCCTCCGCTGCCACACAGCGAGCGAGCAGCTTGCCAGCGCCGCTCATGTCTGTGAACTCGGAGAAATCCTCCTCCTCTGAAAGGTAACGCGTTCGCCTGTACATCTACCTGTACACCTGTTAACCCATCTGTCTGTCTGTATGAAGGTTTGTTTGTGTTTGATTGGCTGTCAGTTTACCTGTGAATCTGTTTGGATATCTGTCTCTCCATCAGTAAGGCTCTTTGTCTGTTTGTCCGTAAGCCTGACTATCTGTTTACCTGGCTGTTCTAACTTCCTGCCTAGCTGTCCTTTTGTCGACCTGTGTATAATCCTGTCTACATGCCTACCTGTCTCTCTGCCTACCTGCCTAGCTGGCTGTTGGTAAGCTTGTCTGTCAGCCTGTCCGTCTGTCTGCTTGTTTGTCTTTCAGCATACCTGTCTGTCTATCTGTCAGCCTCCTTGTCAGTATGACTGTCTGTCTGTCTGCCTATTTATTTGTAAGCCTGTCTGCTTGTTTGCCTGTAAGCTTCTCTCTCTGTTTTTTTTTTGTAAGCTTAACCGTCTGTCTTTTTGTAAGACTGCTTGTCTGCCTGCTTGTCTGTTCGTTTGTAAGTCTGTCTGTCTATATGCTTGTCTTGTCTTCCTTCACCTTCCTACTACAGCCTCTTCCCATGTATGTTTTCTCTTCATTCTTCATCGTCCACTCAAAGCATAAGGTAGCAGCATGGAAGGGAAACACTAAGCTGCCAATCACCCAAACACACAAAGGCCCCACTGATACAAGATGGACATGCATGGTATTTCATTCCATGTGAGACTTGAGACAGATGAGACTGTTAGTATGTAGACAGACAGAGAGATGAGGCTATCAGTGTACAGATAGACAGAGAGACAGGTGGGGTTGTTAGTGTACAGACAGATAGAGAAATTAATGGGGCTTTCACTCTGTAAACAGAGACAGATGGGGCTGTTAGTGCAGATGGACAGAGAGAAAGACAAGTCAGGGTACAGACAGACAAATGGGGCTGTCAGTGTGTAAACAGAGACAGACAGGGCTATCAGTATACAGACGGATGGAGAGACAGATGGGGCGGTCAGTATACAGACAGAGAGACAGACAAGATTGTCAGCGAACAGACAGAGACAGATGGTTCTATCAATATACTGACAGAGAGACAGATGGGGCTGTCATTGTACAGACAGAGAGAGACATGTGGAATTTCCAGAGACATGTGCACAGAGAGACAGAGACAGGACTCTGTTATCTGATTGGTTATCACTCTGAACCAATCAATTTTCCTTATGCCCTCAGAAGATTTTTGTGTAAGTGAAACTCCCATGAGTTGTAAAGACACAAAATCTGAGTTTTCATGGTGTGGACAGGCAGACAGAGAAGTTGGAATCTGTATAGACAGAGACAGGTGGATGAACAGACAGACAGACAGGTGGGTCTGCGAGTATAGAAACAGATTGGGCTATGGGCATAGAGAAAGACAAACAGATGGATGGACAAACAGAGAGTGCTGTGGGTGTCAAGATGTTCTATAGATCACAGGGAGGGTGTTTGGGAACATGCTGTGCTGCGCATCGTTCCAAGGGAACATTGCAGCCTGCTGTGAGAGAGGATGACAGGTCCCTTTGTCTTTATATAACGTTAGACCTAGTCCCTTTTCCCTTGGGCCTTGTGACTTTACATAGACTTTTCATAGTTCTGCATCATTTTATTGGATTTGCAGAGTACTTAGTATCTTTATATTGGGCTTTTATAGGACTAAAAGTCTTTATATTGTACCATGATGGGTATGTCTGTGAGTGTGCAGTAACCTTCATGCATGTGGGTACGTGTGTTTGTAATGTTGCTTGGGTGTGTATTTCCTATGTGTGTGACTTTTTACATACATCACCCTGCATTCCAGGATTTCCTTCAGAGGTCCTTCTAGAATATCACAAGACACAACTTACTGTCCCAGCTTGGGACAGGAAGTGGGCCCCTGTGTGTCATGCGGTGGTGCCCCCCCCCCCCCAGCTTTGAATACAAGTCACGGGGATATGAGAGAACACTGGGGGGAAGGAGAATCGAGGACGCGTGGATCTGTCCTACCCACAATGCCGTGCTTCTCATCTCAGTGTTCCTCCCTATCTGGGTTAGCTTCCTGTAACCTACATCCTACTTCTACACTGTAGGGAACCTGTTCCCATTCTCTGAAGTCATTTCAGTCAGAAATGTTTCACCACTTCAGGCTTCTGTCATCTCAGTCTGCCTGGGGGACGGGAGTCTTGTCGAGAGCGTCTGAACCCAGCAAACAGGGAAGGGGGGAGGATTGTGGGGGCGCGTTTTCTCCACAATCACTTTGTGTGGCTGAATGAACTATTCTTGGCAGTGGCAGGCAGAACTTTCTAAACACCCAGCTTTTCGCTTCTGTGCTTGTAATTTTAGTTGTGGCGTAGTGATTAAAAAGTTGACTTAAGGCAGTAAGTCCCAATCCGACAAAGAGAACTGCTATAGCGTATAAGGAGAGTCACACTTAAGAGTGATGCCCAGCTTGTGTGTGTCAAGATGATTTCCGATATGTTAAAAGGGAAATGTTTTGCAAGCACCTTAAACAGAGAAATTAGCCCAGTGATTTCCTAGAACCATGTAAAACTTTGATACAAAGAGACATTTTGTTGCCTGTTCTTTGAATGCTAGTCAGTATTTTGCATGTTCATATAATTCCCAGTGGACATTTTAACATATGCACCATTCTTTATTGTTCTCATGGGAAACTAGAGATCAACTCACACCTTACAACTGTTGTCTTCTTGATAAGAATAAGCACATATCTTATGACTGGTGTCTTCTTGATATGGTTTGGTACATTCCTTATGACTGTTGTCTTGATAAAGATTATCACATACCTTTTGATTCTTGTCTACTTCATATGAATTGGCACATACCTTATCACTGTTGTATTCTGGTTAAGTGTAATTACTTGAGATCTTCCGCCTATGGCATTTAAGACTGATGAACCAAACGCATGTTAGGAGCAGAGCAGATGTCTTGTGTTAATGGTGCTAAAATGAGACGATTGGATGTAAAAATGAGTGGAAATTATGATAGCAGCTACTTGCAGGTAACTTCTCATACAGCACTACATTCATCTGTCTTGTTTTGTGGTATTACCACTGGCGGGCAGATTTTGTGGACTGTTACTATTATTGCTCTTGCATACTTATTATCTGGTTATTTGATGGTTTGATTATCTGAAACAAAATACTCAGCTTACAGTCCTAGAGTCAGCCATGGAAAGATGGATGGATTTCAGGCTCCTTCTCCTTACAGCCCTTCAAAGATTAAACATACCAAACATCCCATCCCTATAGCCACCTGCTTTCCCCACTGCTGCGTGTTCTATAATTCCTTCCAGCATCTAAAAGAGGACCCATAGACAGAGCGTCCCTTTCTGACACGGCAGGAGTACAGAAGTCACAGAAGGTCTGGCTCTCAGAGGACACTCAGTGGGCATGGTGTGTGGTCAGATATGACAGGGCCTCTGTGTGTCAGTGTGTTCCTGCCCCATGACAAAGGCTCTGGCCCCGGCTCGCATCCCATTTCCAGTAGCAGTGAAGCCTTTCCCTGCTCTGTTGCTCTCTCGCTCCCACACCGCCACTCATGCATCATCCTCAGGCCACACAAAGTCGCCAAGAGTCCTTCAGTTCAGTCTGTTTTTCTCTATAGACTGGCACATGTGAAGCTTTGCTCTTTAAATTCTTACAAGACTTCACAAGCATTTCCACACAATAACATTGTCAGACTTGGACAGTGCATACATACCGTGATACCGAACACTAAAAACAGAAGGAAGATAAATTTAAAGAGTATCCCACCAAAAAGAATGTGGAGCTTGATTTTTCATCGACTGGGATCTTTATGTGTTTTCCTGAATGGCCGATGTTTGTATCAAAAATGATCAACTTAAAAACAAGACCCTTCCTTCATACACTACATGGACAAAAGTATTGGGATACAGCTCTCAGTCATTGAATTCTGGTGATTCATTAAGACCCATTGCCAGGTGACAGGCGTATAAAATGCACCTAGCCATCCAGTCAGGTTTATACACACTTGTGAAAGAATGGGTTGTTCTGAAGAAATCAGTGGTACTGTCAGAGGATGCCACCTTTGCAATAAGTCAGTTTTTTTCTCTGCTAGATATTCCACGGTCAGCTGTAAGTGTTATTATTGCTCGAAGCATATAGGAAAAACAGAAACTCAGCCATGAAGTGGCAGATCAATATAAAGTAACAGAGCGCGCTCGCCAAGTGCTGAGGCACATAGAATGTGAAAGTCGCCAACACTCTGTTGAATTAATAACTGCAGAGTTCTAAACTTCCTCTAGCATTAACCCCAGCACAAAAAACTGTGTGCTAAGAGCATCATGTAATGGGCTTCAATGGCCGAGCAGCTGCATGCAAGCCTCACATCACCAAGTGCAATGCCAAGTGTTGGATGGAGTGGTGTAAAGCACCGGACTCTGGAGCGGTGGAAATGTGTTCTGTGGAGTGATGAGTCACGCTTCTCTGTCTGACAGTCTGATGGACAAGTCTGGGTTTGGTGGATGCCAGGAGAACTTTACCTGCTTGACTGCATTGTGCCAACTGTAAAGTTTGGTGGAGGGGGGATAATGGTATGAGTTTTTTTGGGGGGTGGGCTAGGCCCCTTAGCTCCAGTGAAGGAAACTCTTAATGCTTCAGAATTCCAAGACAATTCTATAATGCCAACATTCTGCAAACAGTTTGAGGAAGGGCCTTTTCTGATGCAGCATGACTATGCCCCAGTGCACAAAGCAAGGTCCATAAAGACATGGTTGGGTGAGTTTGGTGTGGAATTACTTGATTGGCCCTCACAGAGCCCTGACTTAATCCCCATCAAACACCTTTGGGATGAACTAAAATGGAGAAGGTGAGCCAGGCCTTCACATTCAACATCAGTGCCTGACCTCACATATGCTCTTCTGGATGAATGGACAAAAAGTCCCACAGATACACTCCAGAATCTTGTGGAAAGTCTTCCCAGGAGAGGGACAGCTACTATAGCTGTAAAGGGGGCACCAACTCCATATTCCATATTAGAATGGGATGTCATAAAAACTACTGTAGGTGTAATGGCCAGGTGTCCCAATACTTTTATCCATATAGTTAGTGATGCACATAACTAGTAAGCAAGTACACATTAGGCGTATAAAGCAATACACTTTGCAATGTCTTGCCGTAACACTGCAAATGCACATAAAATAAGTATGCATTTGTGCTGTTATAACAAGAAAATACCATGCATTTTAACCTTTTCATAGCTAATGCTTACTTGTCTAATATAATGGTTAAAATGAATGGTAATTTCTTGTTATACTAGCACAAATGCATACTTGTTTATGTGCATTTGTTCTGTTATGCCAAGAAATTGCCACAAGAATCGCTATATACGGCAAATGCGTACTTGCGTACCAGTTATGTGCATCCCTGCATATAGTGTATCTTCACTTGAATGTGTGGACAAGGCAGTGGAAGGATTATGTTGTAATTTGGTTATTTACCATGGAGATGTGTCCATCTCTTAGAGGGTGTGGCAATTAGAGGACAAAGGGGATGGAGAACTGGAGAGGGCGGGATGTAGATGTACAGGGCAACTGCATCCTTAATAAGTACACTTAGGATCGAGTTATTTTGCTGTGCCAGGGCAGAGTTGGCTTCACTAATGATGGACCATCGGTTGGTTTGCAGAGGACTGTGCACAGCAGTACAGGGTGCACACACACATACACTCACAGATGCGCACACACGATGATGCTCTTTCCTGCTACTGAGAATAGAATATATGTATATGACGTCTGAAGAAGCGTGTGTGGTGTTCACCTCTGTGCTGTTGCCTGGGTGTAGGATGTTAAATCTGGCATTAAGAATAAACAGTTTCTTGCAAAATGGCTACCTGTTCCGCTCAGGGCTGGGTTTGTGTGGGTTAATGCTAAATTAAAGTCAGGCGGCTGTTGTGCACTCTCAGCGGGGGCTGAGGGGGGGGGGGGGGTGGCTGGCTCTAGGAGGTCCTTTAGGTGTGATGAGCAACCTGTGGTTCCACACTGAGCTGCTGCTGACTTCCATTCTCATTCACTCATTCTCACTCTGTTCCTGCTGCCAATGATGGATCTGCAGCTCTACACTCACATATATACACTCACGTACAGTTATACATATATACACTCACGTACAGTTATACATATATACACTCACGTACACAGACACATATATGCACTCACATACAGGTACACATATAAACAGTGGGCTAAGCCTGTGCGCCTGTAATCAGAAGGTTGCTGGTTGAAACCCAGCCTCAGCATGTCTTCAGGTCCTTTAGCGAGGTCCTTAACCCCCAGCTCCCTGGGTGTATAAAGACAATTTTCCCACGGGTATCAGTGATTATTGTTATTATTATACAGGTGCACATACACTCACATATATACACTCATATTCAGGCACAAATGCATATACTGAATTACAGGCACACACATATATACTCACATACAAACATATTCAGACACATACATACACTCACATACAGACACACCCATATACACACACATACACAGGCAGGAAGGAATAATGTCAACATCATATTAGTGAGCGAAACGGCCTCTGGCTCCAGCTGCCAATGTGCAGCCCAGCCACTCATTGGAGACACTGGCATGCAGGACACGTAACGCATCCTCTCAGCTGGGCTGCTGGATTGGCCAGTGATCTTGCGCACACACACACACACTCGCCTGGAATATTCCCAGGCTGCTCCATGTCTGCGTGTGTCCTCTTTGTATCCGCGCTGCTCAGACTACTGAAACGCTCGCCCCAGTTTGGTTTCCTTGGCAACAGAGCACAAGGCTCCAGCATCCCTGTACATGTGCGTGTATGTGTGTGTGCCCGCATTTCCGTGTGGGCGAGCACGTATTCACATTCTCTTTGCCCAGCGTCATCTTGTGGTTCGGTACCCCTTGTTTCTGGGACACAGGGGTCTCCGCCTGGTATGATCCTGACATCCATTCAACACTAAGGGTTGGTCCAGTGGTATGGCGAAGGATAATGTGACCCGCTAAGTTCTGACTTTGGGCCCATTCTGCTCAAACAGGGAAGCCGAGTGAGGTGCGATGGGATTTTTTTGTGTGGATGGAAATGTTGCCAGTCAGTTCGGCTCTGTCAGCCCTCTGTGAGAGAGCACCAGCTCAGCTCTCTGGAAACCTCCTGGACGGCCTAGTGTTACCCCCCAATCGCCACTCCCCCCCAAGCAGAGATCCATCTGTTAAAAATACACTCCTCGTAGAAACAAAAGTGATTGTGCTTTGTTGGAGATGCTTGTGGTGAAGACGCTCATGTGGTGGAGAAGAGTCAGACTCTCATATCAAGAAGTTAATTTTGTAGAAGAGACTCTCATGTCGAGAAGATACTTCTGAAGATGGATGTGGTGGAGATGCTTATTTGGAGGAGATGGTCATGACACAGCAGCTAGAAGCCACTTCCAATGGTGAAAGCCTCTAGTCAGATTTCCTCTCTGTCTCACTGTCCCCAAAGGCCAGATACTCAGCCAAAGGTTCCCTTGGTGGCCCCACCTCCGCCGCCACCGCCAGAGCCTGCGGCCCCCCCTGAGCCGGAGGAGGAGATCCTGGGGTCTGACGATGAGGAGCAGGAGGACCCTGCAGACTACTGCAAAGGTCAGGGTGATGGGTACCTCCGTACAGCAGGAGTTATAGGAGATGCACAGCAATAATCCCTCCTCACCCCACAGACTGCCTGCTGATTCAATACCACCACCATTGTCACTCCTGCTAGCATTATCGGGCTGACTCACTTGTGCTTTCTTCTATGTTTGCACGCGGAATATTCCACTGTTGCGATTGCGTTTCTTAATTTTAGCAATTAAAACAGCTGACTGATGATATTGGGGAATTTAACTTAAGTGCCCTTTCTCAAGGTTCGACACACAGGACCTTAACCGCTCTTAAACCACATTGGCAGGGGGGTACCATCCGGTGAAGATCGGGGACCTGTTCAATGGACGGTATCATGTGATCCGCAAGCTCGGCTGGGGCCACTTCTCCACCGTGTGGCTGTGCTTGGACATCCAGTGAGTGTGCAGCTCACCCATAGCATCACATAACTGCAGGAGCCACAGTATTGAACCAGATCTGCCAAAACAAAGCCAACAGCATGCTTAGCACAGAGTGGGTCCATTTTTTATTCACTGAGCTGACAGGTTTAATCTTTACTGTATATAAAACATGAGGCTTTATTTTTTTTATCAGTATTTGATCATTCTAAATTGATTAATTCTGAATGCATCTTTAATTAACTCTGTATGCTCAGTTGTCATCACACCACAGATGGTAGACTTTTGCTTTAATTATACACACATTTTGCTATTTTGGCACTTACTACCAGTTTCTATTTCTCCTGCTTTCTCAGACACTCCGTTTTTGTGCACAATTTTTTTGCTAATGCATAATGTTTAGTGCTTAGACATGTCTAACAATATTCAGACTCGTGAGAAGTCATTCAGCTCCTTTTTGAAGATCTTATTCTCTTGTTAATATCAATGTGTGTGTGTGTGTGCGCGCACGCGTGCATGTGTGTGACAATTCCAGAGGAAAGCGCTTTGTGGCCATGAAGGTGGTGAAGAGTGCTCAGCATTACACTGAAACAGCACTGGACGAGATCAAGCTGCTGCGATGTGTCAGTATTACCTGTTTCAGTGTTAACCCCTGCCTGTGCTTCACTGTCATTGTTTACTTTTGTCTATACTCTCACTGTCATTGTTAACTGTATCCATATTTTCCTGTGTCTGTGCTTCACTGTCATTGTTTTTCTGTGTCAGTCTTTACCCATATCTACACTCTCATTCTCAATGTGTATACTTGTCTGTGCTTCACTGTCATTGTTTTCCTGTGTTATTGTTTGCCCATATGTATGCTTTCACTGTCATTGTTTACTTTGTATGTGCTTTACTGTCATTGTTTACCTGTGTCAGTTTATCCATATTTCATGCATTTTCACTCTCATTGTAATCGTTTACCTGTACAATATTTACCTTCGCCTGCTTCTCCTGCTATCAGTGATTACCTATGTCAGTGACAAGTGTCAAGTGTTTCCATCTACTCAATAACAGTGATTTCTTCTGACATTATTTAAAATCATGCCTTGCTTGTGTCATCAGGTCAGGGAGAGTGACCCCAGTGATTCCAACAAGGACATGGTGGTACAGCTAATAGACGACTTCAAAATCTCTGGAGTCAATGGAACTCGTATCCTGCTTGAAGACAGGCTCTGTGTGTGTTTGGTGTGTGAATCCTCTTCTGCTGTAGTTTTACGCATGGGTGTTTTCACTAAGCTGCCCATTACCCTTGACCTCTCCTCTCAGATGTGTGCATGGTGTTTGAAGTATTGGGTCATCACCTGCTCAAATGGATCATCAAGTCCAACTACCAGGGTCTGCCGCTGCCATGCGTAAAGAGCATTATCCGGCAGGTAAGATGCCACTGTAGCCTTGAACGTGCACAACTGCTCCTTCTCAGACGGAACCCTGGTTTCACTCGCTGGCCTTTTTACACACCATTCCATCAGGGTCTGAGAGCCCAGTCTCACTGGTGATATAGCTAAAATAAAAGGGATAGTTTATCCTATCATGTGGGGTGGTGTGTAGTTCAGCATCTTAGGGCTGTATGGTGTGATCTGAAGGTCACAGATGAGCCCCACCCTCAGCAGTCGTGTCTTCACTGGCCACTTAAACAAGGCCCTTAACCCCCCAAAATTCTCCAGGGGTGGGATATGTGGAAAAAAAAGCATTTCGATGTAACTGTACAGCCCCTCCTCAGCTTACAATGGGGATACATTCTGATGAACCTTTTGTAAATTGAAAATACTGTCATTTGAATATGAATATGATATGTTAAACACTATATGAGATATTTCTACACTACAGAGACTACATGTGGATGCTGCCATCGCCCGGCATTAGTAGAAAGTATCATATAATATGCCACTAGCCTGGAAACAGATCAAAATTCTAAGCTTGATGACTACTAAAGGCGTACCACTATTGCAGCATTGTAAAGTTGAGATATCGTAAATCGACCCATCATAAAGTGAGGAGCACCTGTACTTGTGCAAATGGCAAATAAAGGATAATTTCATTGACATTTATTCATTAGTTATATGTATTTATGAAGTACCCATGGTGTTGCCCCTTTTGCTAGCCTTATTTTCCTTCTCTTCCTTACATTAACAATCAGTACATTTCATTTTATACTTCAGTCTGGAGCAATTTAAAAATATGCAAACAATTGCCCCCCCAGGTGCTGCAGGGACTGGACTACCTTCACAGAAAGTGCAAGATCATCCACACAGACATCAAGCCCGAGAACATCCTCATGTGTGTGGATGATGCCTTCATCCGCAGGATGGCCGTGGAGGCCACCGAGTGGCAGAGGGCTGGGGCGCCCCCTCCCTCTGGCTCCGCAGGTACCCCGGGCTCAACTGTCTGTCACCCCCAAACTACACTTTAAGGAGGGGGCAAGCCTGCCCTTCAGACAGATGGCAACCTTAGGAAACATCCTACTGTGTACTATTCCGCATTATTGGTTTATATATAGAGGAGTAATTTTGCATTATATTCTTCAAGCAATTGGCTGGTCATCCAATATCTGGGACATGAAAATGAGAAAGAGGTTGCATTAACTTTGATTGTTGTGTGAACCTAACTTGTAAAGGGGTGTTAAGGATCTGAATGAAGGGTATTGATGTTGATGAGATGTTTGAAGACTGGAAGAAACCTGTTGAGTACCTGCGTCATTTAGTCAGTCTGTCGGAGCTCGCAGAATGAAATGGTTAATACTGCTCTCCTTCTGTCCCTGACAGTCAGCACTGCTCCACAGCTGAGGACAGTAAGTCATCTTTACTCTCAAGGATGGTCCAGGGTTGTGGATGCCACACACACAGACACATACATGAAACCAATGCCAGTCACCAATCAGGGTATGACCGCACACGTACACAGTCTGCACAGTCTATGCAGGATGGAATAGTGGGCATATCGAAAGGTGAGAGGTGGTGCATGCAATAGAACAGGCATGCCAAGGTACCAAGGGTATTTCAACTGGCTGTCAAGAAATGTTATTTCAGAAAAAGACCAAACATTCACATAACATACAGGTCAGGCAATGACTATGATTGACAGATGTCTGTGATTAAATACCTGTTTCATATTTGTTTATATAGCATAAGGCATGTCTTGTTTTCACTTACCGCCATACTTCCAGAAAGCACAAAGGAAAGTATGCGCGTGGTTCCACCCATTTCACCACACTCTGTTCCTGTCGACACACCCACAAACCTTTCTACACGCCCAGTACTCCAGCCTGCAGAGACATATATTTGCAGAAATTGGATTGGCTGAAGATCAGTGGGATCACTCAACACTACCACTACATGGTGTAACTACGGACTGCAATATGCCCCCACATATAGTAGGCATTGCTATTTAAACATACTTTATATATACATATACATATACATATACATCTATTTGTGTATATGTATACAAACACATACACACACACCGATGAGCTGAAACATTATGACCCCCACATGATGTGAATATCTTTGACTATGTTGTAAAAATAGTGCATGTCATAGTCTCAGATATATTAGATGGTAAACAAACATTCACCTTGGTGAGTACCTGCTGAGAGTGGTCTGAGAAGGGAAACACCACGAAGAACCAAACAAACGTGTTGGGTGGCCAAGACTTGTCCATGCGAGATATGAATGAAGGCTATCCCTTGTGGTATGAAACAGAAGGATGGACACAAACAGCAAATAATTTTGATCATGGTCATTTGACTGATGTGTCACGTCACAGTGCATCGGATATTAGTTTCATGTCCAGGCGCGGTGGGGAACGGGGAAGCAGGATAGGGATGCGTAGGACTTGCAGAGCTTTTTAATGGAGCTTTTTAATAGGGTTTTAATGGAGACTGGAAGCAGGGAGATGGAACAGGTAAAGACAGGCAGCACAACACCATGAGACTTCAATGACAGACCTAGGGAAACGGACTCAGACGTGGACTAAAATACACAGGACTCAATGGCAAAACAGGAAACAGCTGATAGCAATCATGAATTCACACGAGGAAAATGAGGGGGCGTGGCACACGAGAGGGTGGTACGAGCAGGTCATGATAATTAGCTTATATATCCCAGACCTTGACATGCACTATTTATTCGAGATGGTCAACATTATTCGCTTCATATGGGGGTGGTCTTATTGCTTTGGCTCATTGGTCTATGTGTGTGCAATCACAGATGCTGTACATACTGATTATTTATACTGCACCATGTATACCACTGTATAGATCATAGTACATTTTTCCACATTTGGTTGTCTGAGTACTTTGTGTACTTTGTGTAATGAAAATAGTTGAAATGCTGTTGATGACCCCCGCCCCCCCCCAAAGGTGGGAAAGATTTCCAAGAATAAGAAGAAGAAGCTGAAGAAAAAGCAGCGGAGACAGGCTGAGCTACTAGAGCGCCGCCTGCTGGAGATCGAGGCCTTGGAACGTGAAGCCGAGCGGCTGAGGGGAGAGTCTGGTGTGACCGCCACGGCCTACAGCGAAGAGGAAGATGAGGAGGAGGAGGTCGAAGAGGCAGAGGAGGACGAGGAGGAGGAAGGGGACAGGGAACGGACAAGACATGCCCTGCTAACTAACCACACCTGTGAGTGCTGCCTGTCACGTCCCGCTCCGTACGATCCTGATGTGTGCCACGCCCCCTCATTACCTCGTGTGAATCCCCGATTGTGATCACCTGTGTCCTGTTATGTCTGGCTAGTCTTTTGTATTTAGTCCTTGTCTCAGTCAGTGTACCCCAGATCCGTCATTGTATTGTCATGTGTTGTTCCTCGTCTGCTAGTCCTATTACTTGAATAAACCCCGTCTGTCCGTCTTAACGGCTCCGTTTGCCTGCTTTCCGGCTCGCCTGCCCGACGATTGTGACACTGCCAGCATTACCTTAACATTTGGTGACTTAACATTAAAAAACCCATCATTTATGTTTTTCAGTTGATACTGCGTTTTAATCATTAATGCATGCACTAAATCAGACTGCACGAGTTAACTGTAATAAAAACCCTCATTCGTAAAACTGAAAAGAGCGCCTGCAGTTGGCCGGCGTCCCAGCCTCCCCTGGCCTGGATACCTGTAGTGAGAGGCGGGCCAGATGGCGCTAATTCTGCCGCACAGCCCGCGACCCGCAGAGTGTCATAGAGGAAGGCTGCGACTCAGAGGAGCCCACCAGTGTTAGTCAGCCTCCGCTGACTCCTTTCTGAGTCACAGAGCGCTTAATAAAGCTCAGCCATGGAGACAGGGTGTGGTGCTCTGCCACTCTGCCCTTTTCATTGCTTTCTCTCTGCCCTTCCTCTGCTGCAGGCGCAGCTCTGGATTACCGGCAGCCTCTGGAGGACCTATGTGGTGCTGAGGGACCTGAGGACGGGGACACAGCAGAAAGAGAGCCTCCACCCAAGCCTGAAGGCAGACCAGGAGTGGAAGAAAGAGCGGCGGAGGAGAAAGAGGTGGGCGAAGATCAAAACGTGGAAGACCAGGAGAGAAGGAAGGCGAAGGCAGAGAACAAGGAGCCTTATGTGGAGAAAGAAAGTCTGAATGAAGAGACAGTGAGCAAGGAAGAGAAGACGGAGAGCAAGAATGACAAAGAGAAAGAGGAGGAAGAAGATGATGAGGACGAAGAAGAGGACGAAGATGATGATGAGGATGAGGATGATGATGATGATGATGAAGACGAAGAAGAAGAGGCTGAGAAAGGAGGAGATGAGGAAGGTCCAAAAGCAAATGGGCATGTAGTGCTGGAGGCCAAAGAGGTAGTGTGCCCCCTGGTGGAGTCGGAGCTTAGTATCACAGACAGGGATGTGTCCTTGAGCTGCTCCTATGACCTCTTTAATGGAGAAACTCCAGGGATTGCCAATGGGGCGCATCACAGAGGTACCAGCCCTCGTTACCCAGAGCTGCCCCAGGACCCCTTACCCAGTGGGGAAACCCCTCTGCACAGTGCTCCTACTGACCGCAGCCGTACTGTGTCCTCCTCAAGCACTGGGGACGCCCCCAAAGATCAGCCTCACACACCTCATCGACATGTTCCCAAAGGTCAGCCTCATACATCTCACAGATACACCCCTAAAGGTCTGCCTCACATACCTCATCAAAACGCTCCCTCAAAGATCATCCTAACACACCTCACAGACACACCCCTAAAGATGAGCCTCAAATACCTCACATAAAACCCCCTAAAGATCAGCATCAAATACATCACACACATACTCCCAAAGTACAGCCTCATACACTTCACAGACAAACCTCCAATGATCAGCCCCACACACCTCAGAGACACCCCCCTCCAAAGATCAGCTTCACACACCTTACAGAAAAACCCCCAATGATCAGCCTCACTCACCTTACAGATATGCTGCCTCATACCAATCTTTTAACACACCTGACAGACATACAGATACATTTTCACATCCTGTCTCTCTCTCCCTTTATCCCCATAGGTTTTTACATGCTTATTTTAAAAGCCTGTTTGTGTATGTCCCATCCCGTCCCCCCTCCCCCAGCTAAGGCTCGTGCAGCAGATCTGTTGGTGAACCCCCTGGACCCCCGAAATGCTGAGAACCTGAGAGTAAAGATTGCAGACCTTGGCAACGCCTGCTGGGTGGTGAGGATAAGCAGCCAGTTTGGAATGGGGTGGGGTAGGGGAAATGCAGTGATCCAGAGGAGGGAGACAAGATAGGACAAGGTTTTGTGTGATGTTTAGATGCCCCCTCTCTCTCCCAGCATAAACACTTTACTGAGGACATCCAGACACGGCAGTACCGCTCTATCGAGGTCCTGATTGGGGCAGGCTACAGCACCCCCGCTGACATCTGGAGCACCGCTTGCATGGTGAGCTATGCGATCATCATCCACTCTCAAATTCTCCTCATGTAATGCTTCTAAGGATGGGTATTTTGTTACAGACAGATTGGTGTTTGATACACAGACAAGTATTTACATTGCACATACTCAGATACGTGAGTATACAAAGACAGGTGTTTCTGTGTACTGACAGGTGTTTGTTTACAGACAGGTGTTTGACCACAGGCAGCAGGTGTTTGATTATACACATACAGGTATTTTTATTTCACACAAATAGGTATGTCAATATACAAAGACAGGTATTTCTTTGCACAGACAGGTGTTTGTTTACAGACAGACAGGTGTTTGATTATACACAGATATGTGCGTGATTGTACCTCTCCTCCTCCAGGCATTTGAGCTTTCCACTGGAGACTATCTATTTGAACCACACTCTGGGGAGGACTATTCCCGGGATGAAGGTAAGTTGTTGTTAATCACACAGTTCTCACATGAAACTCCCTTAGCCCTTTTCCAGCAACACTGTACTGGTGCCAGTGCTGAGCTGATACCTAATTCGGAACTGGTTCCACGCATTGTCACTGCCAATTAATTGGTGGTGTCCCCAAAAACTGTCTCCTACCCTGGTCCACAGAATTGCTGGTCTGAAACTAGAAACCTCTGATGTCAGCATGCAAGTTCAGCAGAGTCTCATTTGCTGAAATCATGACCACAGACATCGATGGTAGCAGGGAAAATTTTAATTAATGGTTGACAAATGGGGACAAAAAGGGGACAAATGGTTTATTGGCAATCTGGTCATCACCATAAGTTCAATATACTTCAGAAAATTGTTTTAGAATAGTTAATGGAGAAATTGAAGTAGAGCAGAAAAATACAGGCTGCATTCGTAATATGGAGCAAATTATTAACAAATTAAAAAATGGTGCAGGACAGATAAAGTTTGGAAGTGCTCCACTGGTCTGTATTCATGTTGGTAGCCAGCCCCCAATGTGAAGACTGAAACACAGGTACACAAAATTGAAAATTGGTGCTTGCTTGTTCGAGATGATGATATACAGTCAGTCCTGCTACAATGCCACTAATTCATTCCTGAATAACCTTACATTCACTAAAATTGCATACTAAAATACACATGTTCAATGGGTAAAAAACGTAGTAACTCACACCAAACAAAATAAATCCAGTGTTTCCCCTACCATTATATTAGGGGAGTGCCCCGTCCCCCCAACAGCACCTCCCGCCCCCCCTTGAAGGTCAAATTAATTTTATTTAATTTTTATCTATATAGCGCCAGATCAAGTCAAAGTCAAAGTGAACTTTATTGTCATCTCAGCTATATACATGTATACAGTAATATTACAACAGGAGTCATTTAAGGTTACCTTTCCTATAGAACAGATCTATATATTGTCCTTTTATTAAACAAACGAAATAGCCATATGTTATTTATCTTATTTACACAACAGCTTTTAATTTTTGTCTCTACACGGTCGCGCGATTACAATTCTCCTCTGCTCTCTGTATTGCGTATGGCGGAGTTCTGCCCCAATGCACATGCACAAACACGTGCACGCACACACAGGTGAGCACACTTCCACCAGCGGACAGAGACCGTGCATCTCTCTGCCCCCCTCCCCCCCAAAAACTGTAAACCTAGGGGAAACACTGAAATCTAATAATAAAAATTGATACCAGCAGCCAATAAAGAAATTATATACATTTTAAATAATAAAAAATAATAATAAATTAATTAATTATATCATAAACAACTCCTATGGGTCTTATCAGTCTCACGAGAATTGCCTAGTAATCACTTCATCCAAGTGTGCGGAACTCGCTAACATGCACACAGCACAAATAAACGGATGTGAAGGGGCTCTGAAGGCAACATGGCTCCAGACAGTCTACGAAAAGCAAATGTAACTTTTTAAACTATTTTAAAAAGGTTGTTGTGTGTTTTCATATAATTTGACAAATATATTTAGAAAAAGTTTGATTTTTAAATTAGAAAACCAATTCGACAGAATCACTGAAAAGAACAGGTTATCTCTTAATGTTTTTTTTAACTAGTGGAAATGTGGGACAGTTCTCAGGTCATGCCACTTCAGCACCACCTGAGAACCAGGTCCCTGTCAGCACCAGCAGGCTCACTGGCACAGTACTGGTGGAAAAGAGGTACCAAAGATCTCAAGGGTATCTTCAGCCTTCAAGTAGCAATATTGATAGCTTGTTCTAAGATTTAGTGAAAATGATATGTAGTATTGATGCCGTAAAATGGCTTCTCAACTCTAACACCCAATGCTCTTCCGTGAACAGTGCTATTCCGGAGCTTGACTTGTGAGATTTTACTCCTGCCTGGTTCCTTTGCTCCAGTGCACACTGCTGGTTGATTGTGTCACTAACACTTTTTTCTCCTGCCTTTTCTCCTGTAGACCACATAGCTCACATCATTGAGCTGTTGGGCTGCATCCCAAGACAATTTGCACTTTCCGGAAAATATTCCCGGGAATTCTTCAACCGGAGAGGTAGTGCAGGCACAGAGCTGGACAGGACTGGTGGACATTCTTTGACAAGCATGCAACCTGAAACTTAAATTTAAGAAAAAAACTTTCATTACTAGATAATGTAAAGTGCATCAGTTTTACCATTTAATGACATATTATCGGTGACATTGTCTGTATATATTGAGAATGCATTGGATCGAATAGCAGTTTATATAATGAAGAGGGTAATGGCCTGTGCCTTTGGCTAAGGGTGTCCACTGGGCCCTTCATGTCTGTATTGCTGACGTCACAGTACCCATCATGTCATGTACCGGCATGATCCGTCACATGAGCTGTGTCGACACTGGCCCATGAGCCCCAGACCACATTGCTCTGATCACGGAGCTGCTACAAAAAATTATCTCTGCCAGTAACCACCACAAATTCTTAACTATGAGAGGTAATGCTGGGGGGAGGGCACTGTCACACTAACAATCTACATTACAGTAACACAGTAAACATTGTTACACACTGACACAGCTGGCTGATTCATATTCACACTTGTTTCCTCTGAAAATCATATGGAAATAGACACACACACAGCTTTCTGGGTTTGATATAAAGAATTTTGCTTGATTTCTGATGGCTTTCCACATTGCTTTGTAGCCAGACTGGTGTATCCATCCATTCCATTTAGCATCTAAATAACTGGAAGCTTCTGCTGTGACTACTGGTTTATGTTTCTCCCTGTGATGTATTGTTACTGTGAATATGTGACACTTACCATTGTTTAGTATCTCTGTTGTTATAGCTTTTGTTTTATTGTTGGCTTTAACTCCATTGGCTTTAACGCGAGTCTCTACTTGCTTCTGTGTGCTGCCATCTGCAGGGGAGCTGAGGCACATCACCAAGCTGAAACCCTGGTCATTGTTTGATGTGCTGGTGGAGAAGTATGGCTGGGCCCACGAAGATGCGGCCCACTTCACCCACTTCATCCTGCCCATGCTGGAGATGGTCCCGGAGAAAAGAGCCACTGCTGGGGAGTGCCTCATGCACCCCTGGCTCACCTCGTAGCGGTGCTCCACCCCTCTGTGGGTAGGCTTCGAAACTGCTGCCCCTCATGTGGGCCAGAGGAGGGTGGGGGACGGGACTGGTGGGTGTGGTCTGCCCTAGCCCTGTTCCAGATGGAGCGTTGAATAGACCCCATTCACAGAGACTAGCACAGCACATAAGTGCAGCTTTGTGACTCTGCCCCTGTTGTAGAGGTGTGGCTGTTAAGGGCGTGGCCAATTGGCCACACCACCCTGCCCATCACAGGAGCGGTCCACCCACAGGCCCACCATGTGACCAACAGGAGAACAGCTCTGCCCATTCCTGTTTTCCTCCGTGTGCCAGTGACCCATAAGTCACGCATGCTGTCCCCCACCCCCCAACATAGCACGTCTGTACGTGTCAGTATGTGAGCCTGTGGTGGACATTGGACTGCTGGTGTTTACAGCATGTTTTCCAGCCAAAGTAGTTTTACAGGAGGTTTTACAGTTAGGGGAGCAGGAGTGTTGCTATGATAAACATGATTGTGTCTTCCAAGACATCTTTACTGGCAGACAGTAGCAAATACTTGCCAGTCCTATGGACAGACCTCCCAGCCAGCAAGGGAAGCTGCAGGTATGGGGAGCACTGCTAGAAGGCTTTAGTCAGGAATTAGAAGTCAAACTCTCCTGATCTCCTTGACTTTGTGGACTGGACCAATTTGCCTCTGAGCTCTTGGACAAGAGGAATTGATGTCTGCCCCCTTCCTCACCTCATTTCGATTTGGCCAATCCTTGTGTCTAGTTTCAAATAGTATACCTCTTTTTACACAGCCAGGACATCTTTTGAGTTTGCTGCTCAAACAAAATAAAATCTTTATTGGTGGGAAGCCTTCAAAACTTAGGCTCTGCCCCACCAGACTTATTCCTGACCTTCTATGGAGCCGCAGACCCTTGTCAAAGTACCCCCTCTCCCAGTGGTGCCAAGAGCCTTCCCACAGGGTGTTTACACAGCAGACTCAGAACTGCCTGCGACATTCTGCTATCCTTCAACAGGGGGTACTGTAGCCGCTGCCAGTGTGACAGGAGACTGATCTTCCTGTTCTGAGAAGCTTTCAAAAACGAGTGTGACAGCAGGTACAGTCTGACATTTTTAAAAATGTGAAGAACATGTTATTCAGTTGTGTTGACAAATTTCATTTGTTCTCTCAGTGTTTTGTTTGTGCCATTCATCCATTGGGAAGTCTCGCCTCCTGTGAAGACATTCTATGAGGTCCTTCACCAAGATGGCATCCTCCGCACTGCCTGTTCCATCACTTTTCTAGTACTGTCTTCTAAACTGTCTGGTTGCTTGTTCTCCCAGCTGCCATTTCCAGAACTGGTGTTTAAAAAGGAGTTTGCACACATACCCATATTGAGGGCTCTTCTGTTTCAATGGCAGAGGGGCACAGACATGGACAGATCCCATGCTTCTTGTCATATTGGAGGAAGCCTGGTTTTGTGGTCATTCCAAGGACCCCAGACCACATCACTCCTCCTCCCCCTGCTCACACCCATTAGTAAATTGCCTATTTTCACAATAAATACCAAGTAGATGTCAACTTGCTCTTTTGTTAATAAACCTCAATACCTTTATCAAAATAAAGTAGGAAAATCACTGGTGTTGTGGCAGTGACCAAATCTTGTTAGTGTTGAGGTGATTGTGTTTGCTCATTAGATGTTTCTCTTCATCTTTTTTTCCCCCAATTATTTTATTATTTTTTGTAGTCTTTACCTCCACCCTAGTCTTACATGAACAGTGCTGCTCTTGGATGTATGTGATGCTGGTGAAATCAGTTCAACATTTTTGCAATAACAGTAGTTCTGACCATGACATTTTGCACCAGAAGCCCCTGGATCACTCTTTCAGCCATGCTGACTGTTCTTCCATGCGTCAGAGGAATGTCCTGTTTCACATTAAGAGATTTAATAAAACTCGAAATGTTCAAACTACTAGCTTGGCGTGAACTAGCTTCAGCCTTTGTGCCTCATAGTCAAAGTATGACTTCCCTCTTTTGCTCATTCATGTACATTCTGCATCATCTCCATCTACCGAAGTACTAATTTTATCTATTTAATTTCCCTCAGGCATGGTTTTCCCTTTCCAGCGTGCTTCATCTTATCACTAATGACAGAGAGAAAATATAACTTCTGAGCCCATGGTGGGCAGAGTTACTGTATTCAGAAACGGTAGTGGGCAGCATTACTGTGTTCTGTAACTCACTGGCAGGTTTCACCCAATAAGAATCCTCCAAGGAACAAACAGGAAGTAGGGTCATCCAATCACTGCCTAACGGTGTATGATAAACCGACCCATCACAGTTTTTGACAACATGCACTAATGGGGGTCACCATAACCGTCTTCTGAGACTAAGGCCATGACTGAACTGATAATGTGAGGATATGGTTTCACACAGAAAAATCAATGTTTAAATCACAGATTTTCAAAACCTTCCTTTCAACAATGAGATCAGCATAAGATGATTTACGATTATGATAAAGACAATAACACGAGAGTAAATATGCTAGATTTCAGAATGAATTTCAGTGATTTCAAAGCATGTAACCATGAGCTTGAGATTACTGGAACTCTTAAAGGATGTGCACTTCAATATTAAACACTGGTCTGAAACATTTTAACTGGTCTAATGAAATTTTGATAAAAGTAAACCCCTATTTCCTGAGATAGTTTGCTCAGGTTTGTACTGAGTCATGAAGGTAATTAACTGCACCTTCGGTGTAAATGCACAGACATTAAGAGACGATAGAGGATATAAACTCAGTATAGCTGTCTTCTGCAGTGGGCCCATGTTCTGTGCATAGATTTGCAGGGCAGTATTACTGTTAACATTTTAGTCCTGACAATCATTATTTGGTCACTTAATATCCTGAACTCTGTTTTTAATAACTCACAGTCTGAACGTTAGGACAGGGTTCATCACTATCCAAACACCGGATATCGTTGGCTAAAGTAGCACCCGCCGTCTGAGCCAATGAGCTGCATGGCACGGAGGGACATCAGATGAGAGAAGTAGCATTCCTCAGGAGCAGAGGCTTAGCGATCTCCAGGATATCCAGGGTGGGATCCAGGGACCTCCCCAACCCTTCCAACACTATGATGGCAAACACAATGGAGGCAAAGTTGCTTTCCAGCTTCACCTATAAGACCCAAAAAAAGAGAAAAGTGAAACTGCATCTAGCCCTCATTCAAGGCATTTCAGACACACTGCATGGTTTCAAGCATTGGCTCCCTCTGCTGGACATGAGTAGAAAAGGAAATGGGATACAGTGCCATCTCAATCTGCTTCATAAAACATGGTGGTTATATCTTGGGCTGGTTACCACATTAATTTACCTTGTGGGCCATCAACAGCTTAAAAACTCTGGAGAGCAGATCACCCACTTGCACCTTGAAAAGCAGACAAGCATGGGTCAGTTTGCATCATCAGCACTGAATTGCGAAGTGTTAGTGATGGAAATGCTCAGTTCTAGCAAGGTGCTAATGCTGAATGGACTCAGTTCTTGTGAGGTGCTTACACGGAAAGCGCACAGTTCTAGTGAGACATGGCGCTAACATGGGAAGCACTCAGTTCTATCGAGGCACTAACACTAAAAATGCTCAGTTTCTGACAAGGCACTAAATGCTGAAAGCGTGCAGCTGTAATGAGTTGCTAATACAAGCTGGTTCTGCGGTGACCACAGCACTCAGCCAAACACCAGGACTATTGGTGAGTTTACACATCAGCATTTACACATTCTTAATTTACTAATAATATACAATTACGCACCCACTACTGTCTTTTCTAGTATCCTTTTGCCATCAACTTCAGTACAGAGAGAAGTCTAAACTGGTAAACTTGGCACAACAACA
The DNA here is from genome assembly GCF_048594095.1 of Paramormyrops kingsleyae. Lineage (NCBI taxonomy): Eukaryota > Metazoa > Chordata > Actinopteri > Osteoglossiformes > Mormyridae > Paramormyrops > Paramormyrops kingsleyae. The sequence goes on from NC_132799.1 coordinate 39,731,077, forward strand.
TGTGTGGAAGTAAACATGAACCACACATGAAAAAACTGAGGTAGACTGAAAGCCTGCACACAAACCAAGAATAGGATCTTGTCGTTGAGTTTCTTCGATCTTTTTAGCTATCGATTCACTCATGAAGCTGTTAAATATCTGGTGGATGTTAAATTAGCAAGGAAATGAGCTGAGATCCACTGGGTATGGGGAGCAGGTGTTTTGTGGATAAAAGCTGAAGGAGCAGAGCGGTACCTTCCCTAGAGAAAGTGTGTGGCTAAGGGCCTCGTTCACCAGTGCTGCCATCTCCTGTTTGAACCTGGGAACATCGGTGCACTCGCTCGCCCTGGCGTGGGTAAGAATCAGCTCAGCCACCTTCTCTCCCTGCGGACGGTGCACGGGGAGTGTTATTAGGAACACAGGCTCAGCCAAGACTGTCCTGACCGTTCTCATCCTAGAGACTCACCTGACGGTGCACCACGGCCGTGAAAACGGCGCGGAAGTTGCGAAGGTCCCCGTCTGAGAGCCGTGCGACAATGCCAGCATCCAGCAGAACCAGGCGCATGGGTGGCCCGGATGGCCTCACGGTCACCACCACCGTGTCGCACAGATCCGTCAGTGCCATCGCGCCTGGGGGAGGCGGTCCCCCATCGCCCTGTACCAGGATGTTCCCTGGGTGTAGGTCCCCATGTACAAAGTTATCCACAAACACCTGGGAAAAGACAGATGGTTCCAAAGTAATTCACCTCCCCTTTGAGGCATCTGCCCCCGGGTCCGTCCAGCTCACCATCTTCAGGAGGGCATCGACTCCCATCCGGGCTATCTTCCGCTTGACATCCTCTGGCACCTCCTGACCCAGGAAGCTTGAAATGGGCTTGCTCTCCTGTGACAGTAATTGCACTGTGAAGGCCAACATCACCTGATTGCAGGTCATCCATTGATGGTTCTCCTCCAGGGATCCACTAGGTAAAGCGGTAATAGTCCAGGGGGGCCACTGTTAGAGTACTAATTAAAATTTGTCATATGATGGTTGGTACTTCATATCCCAGGAAGAGCCTTGATGTTGTAACTATTAGAAAGGGTCCTAAACTGAGTGGTTGCAGTAATACAGGCAGTCCCCAGGTTATGAACGAGTCTGTCTTTAAGTTAAATTTGTAGGCCAGTTAATAATAATTACACTACAGAAGAATAATCATACAGTAATAACTACATGCGGTACCGTACCTTGAAGCAATAACCCACTGAAGTTGCACAATGTTTTCATGAATGTCACAAAGTAGAACACACATTCATTATTAACCCAAATTTTTTATATGATGGCATCCCGTTCATAAGCATGAGTTTGTCCATAAGTCGGACATTCTTAACCTGGGGACTGCCTGTATACACATCAATAAGTTAAAACACTACCTCCATGTAAACCAAATAATGCTGAATATATCATAAAAACGGTGCATGTCAAGGTCTGAGATTTTGAGCTTTACAAGGGTGGGAAGCAATACAAGTATGTCAGAGCTGTGGGATGCCATTCAATGTGCCGTCCAAGTTATAACTCCAGAAACCATCAACACTCAGCAAAACAAATTTCATGAATGAAAACCTGATTATGCTTATTGAGAAAAAAAAGGTATTTGCATAAATACTGTCATTCGGTGCCAGTACCAGTTTTTACACCAGTGGAAAACCAACACCTTGAAGTACCGTATTTTTGGCACTCTCATCAAGTACCAAAATTATAATACCTGGTGCAGTGAAAAAGCGCCCAAAATCACTTAGGCCTTTCTCTCAGCCCATTTCATCTGCATTAAACACGTCATCTACGAGTACCAAATGCTGACTTACTGTCTAATATATTCCAGACCTTGAAATGCAATTTTTACAAGATATTCAACATTATTTGCGTCATATGGAGGTAAATATAAGATATCAAAGAATCGTTTAAGCTCCTTCACATGAGTACAAAAGCAGGCCTGTGAAAATAATTTTACTGACAATCCAAAACTCCATAATGGTGAAGCTTTGGAGGTAACTAGTTTTCACACTCACCTCAAACGTTTCCACCAAAACGTCCCTTGTGACAAATGGCCTCAGGGGTGTCGGGAACCTCACTGCATCCACATTTTGAAAGTTGGCTTGGAATCTCTCAAAGTTTTCTGCCTCATACCGAAGGTCAATCTGACCAGAGGGAAGGAATCTGCCAGATTCATCTCACGAGTAAAAATGAAAAAGGAGCATTTATGTCCAGAATGAACTGGGAGCACAAAATGCTGCTCACCTGCTTGGTCATCAGCTTCTCAAACTCCTGCACCACCTCTGGCAGGCTGAGCCACCTAAGTCCTGGAAGGAGTGAGAGAAGTCGGCTGGCCACATGCATGAGGAGCAAGTCCACCTGCACCCGGCTCTTGATGCCTGGGTGGAGCACCTGCATAAGGAGACAGGGGCTCATCAGATCATTTGGCACACAGCCTTTTCCACCACACAATAACACTCACCATACCTTAGAGACAGAATAACAATAGTAAATGTTTAAACTAAGGGTAAGTGAAACTCTGGAGCTGACACATGCTGCCAACAGCCGACTGCAGCACACAGTGACTAAACAATAATCCTAGACCTAAACTGTCTAACCATCACTAATTAGCACCTCCCTAAGTACAACTACTCAGTGTTGTTCCATGGCTAGTGCTCCTAGATCAGTCCTACGTACTCACAGATCCCTTAAATTTCACCCTGGGATCAACAAAGTTCTCCCTTACCCTATCTTCTATCTAACCTGTGTCCCCAAAGTTATGCTGCCAGACTTCAGCTGCTCAACATGATCTCTTGATTAAATGAATACACACCTTGATAGCCACTGGCATAAGAGGGTTTCCAGCCAGGCCGGGTCCCTGTTCTCCTTGCCCACTTTGGGCCTCTGCTTCTCTGATCTCATCCCCCTCATCCCTTCCACGCCCCCAAAGGAGCGCCAGCACTCCACTGAGCCCAGGGATCTCCCAGGCTTCCAGAAGGTCCTGCCCCTCCAGCTGCTCCAGCCACTGGTGGAACGCTGGGTCCTCCACACGGTCCACCCGGGCCATGGCCCTGTAGACCTGGGCCACGCAGCCTGAGCCCACAGGCTCCCGGTTCTGAAAGACGAACAGCTGCCTCCAGGTGTCGCCAAAGGCCCGGTTTAGGCAGCGCTGAGTGTGGGTCCAGGGGTGAGCAGGAACACGCACATGCAGCTTGGAGAAGCAATCGCAGAACTCCGGGGAGAAGAGGTCACGCCGGGTGCTGGCCCACTGGCCTAGTTTGATGAAGGTGGGCCCAGAGGTTTCTGTGATCCAGAGCAGGGCGTCTAGCCAGAGCCCGCGAAGCCGCCACGAGACCAGGCACAGTGGGTACAACAGCAGTAGTGGGCTGAACTTCAGTAGCAGGACCAGGGCGCGGAGACCCACACGCAAGGCAAAGCCTATCCGGTCAATCCGCACCTTAACTACAAACTTCCTTGGCTTTCTCTGCTGAGAGGCCAGTGCCTTATGGCAGCTGGCCATGTTCACTGTGCCCCAACAAAGCAAGCCAGCCAGAGGCACCTGAATCAACATGGACCCCCTTTGACAGGGCTGGAAGGACGCTGATCTAAAGGTTACCGAATGAGGTGTTTTGACTTTTTTTACAATATTTTTTAGATTGACCAAAAATCTTCTGCCACTGAAAGCAGCCAACTTAAAGTACATGATTGTAATTGTTGTATGGTCCTTTCCTTTGAAAATGACTATCTTCATAAGAAATTACAGCAAAACTCTGACTGCATCCACCCAACATTACATATTAGAAGTGCTGAAGCCTAACTCAAGCCTAATTCGTGCCTCTCGATTCCCATTTTACTGGAAAAGCTCAAAGACAACAGATACATCTTTAAATTGGTCAAATATGCTGCAGAGTTTGTGGATCAATGGGTCGGTTGACATGATGAATGAGTATGAGTGGCTACACACGCAGAGGTAAAGTGGTTAACGAGAATACATCAATTCGGAGCACTAGCTGAGGGATAAGAAACGCCACGTGTTGTCATTGCAAGTAGCTGCGTGTGTCTAACTTTCGCGTAATGCTGCACGTATAACCCTCGGTTCTGGACAATTCCATGTGGGTGGAATCACATACATGTATGTGTGTAATCCTTCATCCCCCTCACTATTATTCTGCAGACATCTGTATCACTCACAAGACCGCGTTATAGCAAATAAAAATAGTTTAACCTCCGTTGGTTTAGATCAGTTGTACCAGAATACAGAGTCACCGCCTGCTCTAGGTCGAACTTCCTGCCTGCGCCTCGTCATGCATGCTGTCGGTCCCTTCTTAAAGGCGCACACACATATATTACTCGACCTGGGGCCTCTCATTATTATTACTACTACTACTACTACTACTACTACTACTACTACTACTACTACTAATAATAATAATAATAATCCAGGGTGTACCCTATGGAGGGCTAAGAGTGCCAAAATTAAATAAAGAAATACACCAATAATTAATTAATTAAATGTGCCATGAATTGTTTAAAATGGGAAATATAAAGAGAAACTATTACTTAAATGTGTCATGAATTATTTAAAATGGGAAATAAAAATATTGTTAATTAAATGTGCCATGAATTATTATCTACCATTAGAAATAAAATCATTATTAATGAATTACATGTGTCATTTACAATTATTTCACTATTTATTTAATTTTGGCACTCTTAGCCCTCCATATAGTACCCCAGCTTTGTGGTCTATGTTGTCTTAGCCAGGTTTCCCCCAACTCTGACCCTCACTAAAAAATCGGTTGGATGGCTGAATAATTGGTGGTAATATGGTATTATTATATTACTAGTACACAATAGTACCCACAAAGCACACATACGTCTGGCCAGCGTCTTCCCGACGTACACAAGTTACGTCTAAACGAGATAATACTCAAGTCGCTTGCTAATTGTCAAGACATATATGTGAGGTCAGTTTTGGATCTGCAGCAATGACGACCTGTTTGCGATTTTCCCGCGATGTTTTTTAAAGCTGCATAGTATGTGTGACCTAATATAGACGTATGAGTGATATTAGTGTTACTGAATTTTAATAGCAGAAATTACGGTAGTACTAAATCTAGGTCTGTGGCAGACAAGTCACAACTGCTGGCTCCGCACCTGTCTGAAGCTTAGCGTTGTTATTGGCTGTTTGCTGTGTTCCATCGTATTTTCATTGGTTGCTTTCCTTCACACTCGATTGGCTAGCAGTCAATAAAAATTAAAACCCAAAGCGGGAGCCCACATGAATCTGTCCAGCCTGCCGTTTTTCAACATCATGGAAGACTGGTAAGATTATTTTATCTAATTATTACAAAAGGAATGTTGTTTAAAATGTATGATAAATTAACGAGAAAACTTAGGTGAAAAGAAATGCGGCATCTATTTGCTGTGAAACTGCGCTCCACACTCAAAGATTTATTGCTATTGTCATGAAAATTCTTTGCTAGTGCAAATTTGTTTAATAAACTATTTACATATAATTTGGTCCCGGTAGCTACGATGTAAAGTTTTGTAAGCGGAGTCACATTTAGCAGCTGTCATCGCCAGCTGGGAAAAGACCAGGGACCAGCTGCTTTGACACAATGCAACACAGCTGGGTTTTGGAGGGAACCCCGTTCAAAGATAGTCAGTTGTGCAGTTATTAGGTAAAAGTTTAGATCAGAGTAAATTAAATTATACGGAAAGCACGGTCCTTCAGCCGTACAACACCATTAGGGGCTCAAAGTCCGGTTCCAGCTCTTTGAGTGAGGAAATGCAAGTTTTTTCCTAGCGTTTTTGGGGATTTCGTTTCAGTTTAAAGAGAAGCGTTTCGTTAAGTCTAAGCTATTAGTCCTCTAAAGGACCTTGGATCCCGTGCGGGGAGCACCCTGCAGTTACCCCGAGAAACAGACACTAAATGGATATGAAGGAGCAATCTTCTTGGCACCATTACAATCTTTAAACGTCTTAATCAAAGTGGTTCTCAAGTCAGGCCTAGTTTTTGAGGTTTCACCAAATACGCCACTTGTACTGATTTCTCAGTTGTATGTTCCTAAGAACTGGCCTAAATAATCACTTATGGACCAGTCAACAAGTTAGTGAATTAATTGATTGATCGTTTACACCTGTTTTCATTAACCTCATTGCATTGTTAACAATCATACAGTCTCCAAGCTATTAGGGGTCAAATACTTATTCAATAGCAGATTTCACTGATATGTTCTTTATCATTGTTGCATAATTTGTTTTTTAGGATTTTTAGTGAAAATTTATTGTTCAAGAGGCCCTCATTTATATGTAACAGTATGTAACTAAAGATGAATTTTCAAAGAAAAATATTACAGGAAATTTTAAATTTGTCTAGGATATATATATATATATATATATATATATATATATATAATATATATATATATATATATACACATATATATATATATATATATATATATACACTCACCTAAAGGATTATTAGGAACACCTGTTCAATTTCTCATTAATGCAATTATCTAATCAACCAATCACATGGCAGTTGCTTCAATGCATTTAGGGGTGTGGTCCTGGTCAAGACAATCTCCTGAACTCCAAACTGAATGTTAGAATAGGAAAGAAAGGTGAGTTAAGCAATTTTGAGCGTGGCATGGTTGTTGGTGCCAGACGGGCCAGTCTGAGTATTTCACAATCTGCTCAGTTACTGGGATTTTCACGCACAACCATTTCTAGGGTTTACAAAGAATGGTGTGCAAAGGGGAAAACATCCAGTATGCAGCAGTCCTGTGGGCGAAAATGCCTTGTTGATGCTAGAGGTCAGAGGAGAATGGGCCGACTGATTCAAGCTGATAGAAGAGCAACTTTGACTGAAATAACCACTCGTTACAACCGAGGTATGCAGCAAAGCATTTGTGAAGCCACAACACGCACAACCTTGAGGCGGATGGGCTACAACAGCAGAAGACCCCACCGGGTACCACTCATCTCCACTACAAATAGGAAAAAGAGGCTACAATTTGCACGAGCTCACCAAAATTGGACAGTTGAAGACTGGAAAAATGTTGCCTGGTCTGATGAGTCTCGATTTCTGTTGAGACATTCAAATGGTAGAGTCAGAATTTGGCGTAAACAGAATGAGAACATGGATCCATCATGCCTTGTTACCACTGTGCAGGCTGGTGGTGGTGGTGTAATGGTGTGGGGGATGTTTTCTTGGCACACTTTAGGCCCCTTAGTGCCAATTGGGCATCGTTTAAATGCCATGGCCTACCTGAGCATTGTTTCTGACCATGTCCATCCCTTTATGACCACCATGTACCCATCCTCTGATGGCTACTTCCAGCAGGATAATTCACCATGTCACAAAGCTCGAATCATTTCAAATTGGTTTCTTGAACATGACAATGAGTTCACTGTACTACAATGACCCCCACAGTCACCAGATCTCAACCCAATAGAGCATCTTTGGGATGTGGTGGAACGGGAGCTTCGTGCCCTGGATGTGCATCCCACAAATCTCCATCAACTGCAAGATGCTATCCTATCAATATGGGCCAACATTTCTAAAGAATGCTTTCAGCACCTTGTTGAATCATTGCCACGTAGAATTAAGGCAGTTCTGAAGGCGAAAGGGGGTCAAACACCGTATTAGTATGGTGTTCCTAATAATCCTTTAGGTGAGTGTATATATAGTAGTACCTCGGTTCTCGAACTTAATCCGTTCCGGACTCCTGATCGAATCCTAAAAAATTGGTTCCCGGCCCCCCAAAATTACACCTAAATATGTTTTTTTTTTTTTTTTTTTTTTTTTCTTTTGCATTTAAACACAAGATGAACAGGATAAAAGAAGTGCATTTTTTTTCTTAATGGCTTCCAAAACGATAAAGATCTTATCCCAACATTACCCCCCCCAGTCCGGTCATTGGGGGCGTTTGACTTGCTTACAGCGCTGGCTTAAAGCAACGCATTCTGAATCTGATCTTGACGCAATGCATTACGGTTAGATGCATTGCGACCTCTCACCCGGCTGCACAAACTGGGACTGCCTCCGTGACGACACACCTTTGCCCTTATTGGCTGAAGAGTTTAGTTACACGCATGGCGTTTGTATCCCAGGCAATTCTGATGCGTAATCTGCTATTTCTCCCGAATATCACGTAAAGCAGTGAGAACTGGTTTTCAGTTAATTTACTTGGTAAAATAAAGTTTAAATAAATGACATAAAAGCTCTAATAGTACATGTAAGTTAGTGGTTTATTTATTGTTAGTTACTGTAATGTTGCGCTGCTTTATTTGGTTAATCGTCCAGTCTGTGAAGAAGGCATTCAAGTAAGAATTGCATTGTAGTATGACTCATTTCCTGGCGCGTATAATTTATATTAGATCAGCGTTCACGGTTCGACTTCTGATATTCAGATCGAGTTCTAGGTCAAACTGGTTTGTTTGACTTTCAAGAAATTCAAGTTCTAGTGAGTTCGAGAACCGAGGTACCACTGTATATATATCAACTAGTATTAATTAACCCACAGCGGAAAACTGGTATTCACATTACTTTCATAATTTCATTTGATTACTTTAATTAGAAACCTGTTGCATTTAATGAAATTTCGCGATTTGCTGTCAACTCCATATTTCATAGAAATTACAGAGCTCTACCAGTCTGTATTTCACCATTAAAACTGGTACAAGGAACATGGCCACACGAACGAGCACGTGCATGGACACACCCGCAACCATGTAAATAGTGGCGAAATTTCCACGTAATAAGAGAGGTATGAGTGATTCTCGTTAGAGCAGAGTGACGCCTTGAGAGAACTGTACTGTGTGCGGGTGCTTTGTCTACAGAAATCCGTTCTTCGTTTTAAACTTTATTCTAAATCCTGATTATCCCATTTTTCTAAACGTATCGGTAATCTAGTTACGTCTTTTTCCCTGTAACTGTACAAAATACAGTTGCGCTTTTTTGTATGCTGAATATAACCGGATTCTATGTATTCTGTTAATCATCAAGCCTGTTTTGTCAATCAGGATTATGAACATATTTTTAAACTGCGCAGTTTCCCAGACGAGACTGCCGCTGTTTAACTGTATCAGGGCTATCAAAGTGCTATTCTTGTGACTCTTCAGAACCAGCAGGTGGTAGCAGATTCACAGTAAAAACCAACCAAGTGATCGAGGAATTGGAGCATTTCACTTGTTTATATGTAGCTATGTTTATTTAAATAATTTATTTTAATTTTTATAACTTTTCCTTCTTTAATCAAGCATAGGCTAATAGCGGCAAAATAGCAGCAATGTAAGACTGCAGTTGAAGTCAGCACCCATCTCCAGTTCTAATGTCATGTTTAGTCAAGTCACTGTTGGGTCCCTGAGCAAGGTTCTTAACCTTCAATTGCTCCCTGACCCAACCCTCTCAACAGTACATCTCTTTGGATAAAACCTAAATAAATAAGATGCATTTTTCATTGATTGCCCTTGTCTAGCACAGGGTGGACATTTTCATCAGTATGGTTCATGCCTTTTTACCAGTATTGCTTTTTTGTGCAGAATCTGTCAGCCAAACCTAACATGGAGAGAGGGGTGTCTGGGGTGCATATGGATATTTGGGGCAGGTCACATTGATGGGTCCCCAGGTGTTTCACTACTCATAACTTTTCTGTCTCAGTTTATTCTACTTTTTGACAGCTAGGAGACACTTAACACATTAGCTTTGTGGAATGGTTGAGACAGACCTGTTACTGAATGGAAATGACACAAAGAAGCAAAGTACTCAGTAGGAAGGGTAAGCTTTCAAAGTCCTTTCAAAGAAAAGTTGGAAAACCCTTTGGATTTTTTTTGTTAGTTTTCTTCTGTTGGAGGCTGCTGTTTAGGTATTCAGTGATGCTGCCTTGCCCCTTTCTGTTCTGAGCAGAATGCATGGTCTCCGTGGAGACTGGGGACCCACGATCCCAGCCAGCTGCAGATTAGTTCAGTGGGAGAGATGGGATGTGGGGGTGGGGCCAGAGCTTGTGACGGATACAGAGAGGGACTGGAGGGAGGGATGGGAAACAATCTGGAGAAGGAAAGAGGGGTGCAGTGACTCTAAGAAAAGATAACTGCAGTTTCAGAGGACAAAGGACAAGAGTAAGACAGTGGAAAAGGACAAAACAGAATTGAATCCGGCAGGATTTGGCTGCATTTCACTCAAGTTTGAGAGAAGCTGATTGTTTACTGTTGCACTGGAAAACCAGTAACTTTTCTCAAAGTAAGGAGAACTGGACTGATTGGTGTGGTACCTGAAGGGACAGGAAGTGATGGGAAAGTCGAGGAAACCAGGGACCACAAGCTGTCTGACAGAGTCATGAGAGTAGCAGCTGATCTGCCCAGGTTACATTTCAGAGAATGAAGGGTTACAGAGACTGGGTCTCTGCAGGGTCTCTCCGGCAGAGAAAGGTAAGGAAGGTGTTTCTCTGCCTCTGTCTCTCTTGTATCCCTATGTTTTGCTAAAATATGGAGACATATTTTATTGTTACCCAAACAATAAAACACACATTACAGGGACAAAACAAATGCCTTAAAAGAAAAATTATGAAAAAAGTATGAAAATCGAAATTCTTTCTGTTAGCATGTCTTGTTGTTGTAATGGGGTTTGGAATGGTTAATTCCATTAAAAGGATAGGCACAGGAAAGATGGAGGCAAATATACTTGTTTGTTATATTCTTCCTATCAAGGATGTTTTGTCACTATAGTCCTTTTGGACAGAAACCCATTTAGAAGCGCGTTCACACATTGTACACCTCGGAGAAGTCTTTTAGTCAAGGGTTACAGGTGTAGTATTTTATGTAGTTTGAATGCATCTGTGTAAAGGACATTGTGAAAACTCTGATGCTGTGTGGTCTGTTATCTGCTGGAAGGCAGTATACTGTCTGGGGGTGAGACATATTCCATGCCACATTATGGTATCAGAAACTGGCATATTGAGATGGGGATGAAGTGGATTTCATTTAAGACTGCAAAGAGCTCTCTGTGGCTACATTTGATTGGCTGTTCAGGGATGGTCTTCCCCAATCTGAACCCAAAACTTTTAGAAACTATTGTGCAAGTTTACTTTCCTTGTTCCCTTTCGAATGATTCAAATTAACCCTAGCTCCTTTTTATTGTACATTAAATATGTGACTCCAACTAAGGTTTATTTATGCACTGAGCTATTCCCTGTGTTTTCTTCAGGGACAAAAACTGATTCACTGAGTCTTAATGAAACAGTCATTGGTAATTAGTATGGTAAGTTCTGCAGTACTGTCACCAAAAAATAATTTTCGTGCGTTTATAAAATGAAAATGGCCACTATTCTTCTGTCTGAGTCATACCGGGCATGCTGCCTGGTTTTGATGTGAAACACATATGTCTGAGTGAAACTTGCATCTAATTCCACTGTGCTGTGGGACCGTACAGAAAACTGCTGTCAGACAACCACGTTATGGGATGCCTGCATGTTTCAAATCTCAAATAGGAAAAATAAAAAATAGCAGCCCAGCACTCAGCAATAAACGCAAACAGGAAGTTAGAGACAACTGATGTTATTTCTGCTTTTAAGGGGAACTTTCTGACCCTTACATGTTTATCAGATTAAATCGGCATACATTCCAGGCTCTGTTATTGGAAAGAAAGGGTCATAAATGTTTATAGGTCCTGAAGATGCCAGGGAAAAAATCACTTGTTTTGCTTTTACTGTATAAACTGTCAAAATCCTGGTTAGGAATATTATAATCCTTGTTTTCTTTTTCTTTTTTTTATTAACGTTGGATGAATGCCCACTATTTTTAATACCCAGCTCACAGATTACTCAATGCAAATCAAGCTGGTTTCAAAGAAGCTCCACGTGTTTTCAGACTTGCAGTGTGGAGTGCAGACCCAAACAGACCTGCTGGCGAATAAGACATCCAGAGATTCCACTGTCCTTTTGCTTTACCAACATATTTTCATTGAAATTAAACCTTTCAACCCAAACAGTGCTTTTAAACACTGCTGTGGTCCATAAGAAAAATGGTGAAAAAAAATTAAAGGATAAACACATAGATAAAGAAATGCAAAGAAAAAAATACAAAAAAGGCCAACAGTCTATCTAAAAAAAAAAAACTAAATGGAAAATCTCAAAAAGGTCCGAGTTCAGCACCCTTTCACCAGACTTTTGCCTGGCAGGCATCACAGGGGTGGCAGTTAAAGACCATAAATGCCGCTGCAATTCCGCCAGCCATCTACATCGTGGAGTGAACCAGAGCCAGACACACACACCCCCCTGTGTCACCAGACATTCCCCACATTTTGTTTGCCATTTGTTGTCTGTAAACAGACTGGGCCCCATTCAGACGTGTTTCATGTCATGGATTAACCGTCAAACTAGAACTTCAATCTTAAGATACCTATTTTACAGTTTGTATACCTATATAGGATTTTTTTACACACCCCTTGTTCCCCTGTTCTTTTCAGAGCATAAGTTGGGCAGTAGGGCATATCAAAATCAAAACAAACCAACATATAACCTAATAGGATGTCCAAATATCTGATACTACATGGGCAGAAAATGCCGATGGAACTCTTAGAGAATGTTGCTGGATGGTCTTTTGCTGTTTGTTGATGGTTTTTCCAGGTTACCTTTGACTGGTCTCAGTATTCTCTCTTAAGAAGCTGAATAGCTTCAGCATTGTTGGTTCCTTTCAGTGTGGTGTTGACGAATCCCTTCAGTGTGATGCTGACAGTTCTTATCAGTGTTTATAGATTTCTACAGTGTGATATTAACAGATCCCTTCAACATTCTGCCTAAAGCTAATTAATTAATTAATTGTCCTACTTTTGGTAATTAAGAGAAGTGGTTATAGCAAAACTATTAAACACACAGCCATGGGCATAAATCACGAGGGGGGTTGTAACTGGCCAATGCATGCCCCTGGACCCCCTAAATGGGTGGAGACCTCAACCCCCCCTCCCCCGCATTTACCCCAACATTACACCTTGCACACTGCTCACTAAATGCTGAATTGCTATCAAGTATTTCTCAAACGCTAATGTGTTCAGCCCAGTGAAGATCCTGCTCTAGCCTTTGTCCTAGTAAGGTGGTAGTTATATAACTGAACAGTCTCTGGACATGTCTTACACCCATCAGAGGAAAGCCTGATGCCAATCATAGGAGTGATGTTATTCAGATGAGGAGCAGCTGCAAAGAGGAGTAAGTCTATTCTGCCTCTAAATGACACACACCCAGGAATGAACACATTCCCACCGGAATGGTCATTCCAGCTGCCTGAGCGTTAATGTCATGTATGCAGACAGAAATAATCACTATCACTGCTGTATCTAAGGGGGTTTGTCCCCTGATGTTTAAAGCACATTTCAGATGGTTGCCCTGATCTCCAGACAGAGCAGGATACTTCCGCTCTTCAAATGGATTCCAAGATTCCTACTGCACATTGTCATCCAGAGTCACATATTTTGAGGAAAATATAATCTCCTGTGCTAATGATAATTAATCCTCTTGACAGAAACTTTGCATGGAAAAGCTGGAAACATTTATAGCATCTATAATTCAATTGTTGCATTACATGCAGTTACCATTTATCTCATATTAGATAATGTGGCATCTAGAAAAGGTTAAAACTGTCATTATGTGTCTGCAATTACATAGTCTTTTATATACACTGCTCAAAAAAATTAAAGGAACGCTTTGAAAACACATCAGATCTCAATGGGGGAAAAAATCATGCTGTATATCTATACTGATATGGACTGATATGGAGTGTTAGGAACAAAAGCATGCCACATCGTTTGATGGAAATGAAAATGATAAACCTACAGAGGGCTGAATTCAAAGACACCCCAAAAATCAAAGTGAAAAAATGATCCGGTAGGCTGGTCCATTTTGCCGAAATTTCATTGCAGCAACTCAAAATCGTACTCAGTAGTTTGTATGGCCCTCACGTGCTTCTATGCATGCCTAACAATGTCAGGGCATCCTCCTAATGAGATGATGGATGGTGTCCTGGGGGATCTCCTCCCAGATCTGGACCAGGGCATCACTGAGCTCCTGCACAGTCTGAGGTGCAACCTGGTGGCGTCGGATGGACCGAAACATAATGTCCCAGAGGTGTTCCATTAGATTTAGGTCAGGCGAGCATGGGGGCCAGTCAACGGTATCCATTCCTTCATCCTCCAGGATCTGCTTGCATATTCTCGCCACATGAGGCCGGGCATTGTCGTGCACCAGGAGGAACCCAGAGTCCACTGCTCCAGCATAGGGTCTGACAATGGGTCCAAGGATTTCATCCTGATACCTAATGGCAATCAAGGTGTCGTTGTCTAGCCTGTAGTGGTCTGTGTGTCCCTCCATGGATATGCCACCCCAGACCATCACTGACCCACCACCAAAATGGTTTTGCTGAACAATGTCACAGGCAGCATAATGTTCTCCGCAGCTTCTCCAGACCCTTTCACTTCTGTCACATGTGCTCAGGGTGAACCTGCTCTCATCTGTGAAAGGCACAGGGTGCCAGTGACGGACCTGCCAATTCTGGTATTCTATGGCAAATGCCCATCAAGCTCCACGGTCCTGGGCAGTGAGCACAGGGCCCATTAGAGGACGTCTGGCCCTCAGGCCACCCTCATGAAGTCTGTTTCTGATTGTTTGCTCAGACACATGCACACCAGTGGCCTGCTGGAGGTCATTCTGTAGGGCTCTGGCAGTGCTCTTCCTGTTCCTCCTTGCACAAAGAAGCAGATACTGGTCCTACTTATGGGTTAAGGACCTTCTAAGGCCCTGTCCATCTCTCCTAGAGTAACTGCCTATCTCCTGAAATGTCCTCCATGGCCTTGAGACTGGGCTGGGAGACACAGTAAACCTTCTGACAATGGAACATATTGATGCACCATGCTGGAGGAGTTGGACTACCTGTGCAACCTCTGTAGGGTCCAGGTATCACCTCATGCTACAAGTAGTGACACTGACTGTAGCCAAATGCAAAATTAGTGAAAAAAACTGTCAGAAAAGATGAGGAGGGAAAAATGTCAGTGGCCTCCACCTGTTAAACCATTCCTGTTTTGGTGGTCGTCTCATTGTTGCCCCTCTAGTGCACCTGTTGTTAACTTATTTAACACCAAAGCAGCTGAAACCGATTAACAACCGCCATTGCTACTTAACAGACTAGATCAATATCCCAGAAGTTAAATTGACTCGATGCTATACTCTGATTAAAAAGTGTTCCTTTCATTTTTTTGAGCAGTGTATATACAGTACTGTAAGTCTTATATAAATGTGTTCCTCGGGATGTCTGAGACATGGAGACTGAAGGATAGATTGAGTAATTCTGTTGGTATATATGAGATTTCATGGGTAGATGATCCAGGCATCTATAAGGAATAGCTCCTTTGCCGGTCAGCCAAAAATGAAAAATCAAGAAGGTGGGACAGTTGCTTTTTCTGTCTCCCTTCGAAAGCGAACACTTACTTTACATTGACCAACATACAAGCTTTCCCTGTTCCATATGCCAGACTGGTCAAACTGATGGATGGGCCAATGCATTGGAACACTTATAAGTTCAGCTGTAGGTCTGACCACATTATATAGTTTCATATACTCTGTCTGGCCTGTATCCCTTAACCAACACAGCCTATGCAAAAGTGCAATTTCCTCATTGGCCCATCAGGCCATGCTTACTCTTCCAAAAATCTACAATGACTATTGAAATGTCCTGTCTCAAAACAACATTTATCAGCTAGGCTCAGCACCTGATCCACCCTTTGCCAAGAGGAGCCTGGATCTTAACAAGACATAATCTAAACAGGGTGTCAGTCCAGAATCCAGGTCAATCCAAAAAACAGCATAGAGAAAACTGAACAAATCCTCAGCTGTTGAATTTAGAGTGTCTTTAGCTATTGAACTGTTATCCATCTGCTGTACAAACACATAGTCTTAATACATATTTTCTGTACATGGATAGCTTCCTGGCAGAGTTTAGGGTCAGGACATTTATGAATTGTCCAGTTCTGCCCTCTCTCTCTGAGTTTGGTATCTCCTGGGCTATGGGCAGACTGTGACCTTGTAGATCATACTGCTTTGTTGTTTTTCTGCACTGTTATATCCATAAAGTAATAAGTGAGATTTTAGATGGATAAAATTGAAAAATAAAAGGAAAAAAACATAGATTAATAGTCTGATTAGCTTTTGAGTAGCCTTACTGCCTGAGTGTAGAAGCTGTTGTAGAGTCTGCCCATGATCCATTGCTCTGATGTAAGTTTATGTGAATGTAACGAAAGAGAAAACACACACGTGTGATGTTTTAATCATGTGGAGCACGTGGCTTTTCATCACGGTGTTGGGACAAAGAAGGAGACTGAGACTGAGCAGTAAAGGCAGCCGCAAGGCCAGAAATACTGCCCAGTTTATGGCTTCCTCAGATTCTGGGCTCATTGTGTCACACTGGTTGATTCTTGTCTGATTCTGAGTAGTCATTTTGGACCGACTGCTAAGAGTAGCAGAAAATGGCATTTTAAACACTGAGCCCCTGAAACATGCCACCTGTAGTCCTTGATGATTGTGTAAATGCAAGAATTATTACATGTGTAAGCTGTGTATCAATTGACCAGCCTTCACTGTGCTAGTCAATCTATGTATTTTTCTTCTGCAATGATCCCAGATCTACACAATGCAGCTTGAAGACTCATTCTTCGCCCACCCTCTTGACCCCAGTCCTGACCCAGAATTAAAAAAAAAAAAAAAAAAAACATAAAGTGACATTTTGGCCGTACGGGTTCATATTCATAGTGTTCAGTTTCTCATTTATGTTGTGTCAGTTTCCTAAGAGAAATGTGCTGGAGTAAGGGGGGGTGTGATGTTTTTCTGAAACATGTGACCCTTGTACAGCTGAAAGTAATTTGTGTGTGCTGGCTAGCTCAGCACTGATGCAACTCCCCTACCCCCCTCCCCCCCCCACGGTTCAATGTAGCTTCTTGATATGCTGGAGTGAAGATGGAACACTATGGAGGGGGCAGGGGCTGGGGTTGTGAGTCTATTAATTCTCTAGGAAATGAGCAAGGAGGGAGAGTCTGATGAAGGCAGAAAGGGGGGGAAATAAATACAACATGAACTATACTCAGCAAGCAGAGGATTCACTTTGGTTTGAGCAGTTGGCAGTTTCCTGCAGTTTCCTTCATTTGTTTCTTCGTTTGCTGGGAAGTTATAAGTTTTGTCCTCAGCAGGAGTTTCTGCAGGAAGATGAGCGGAAATGGTCAGGATTCCGAGGTCAGTAGAGAGACGTGGCATGTGTCTGGCTTCCACACATGTGCCATCTCATATACATGAGTTAATGGTTCATGAGTTCAGTGTTATTAAAAAAAAAATAATAATAAATATCTGCAGAAGGTCGTATCTGCAACCTCAGAAATATAAACTGACTGAAATTTTTGCCCTGAGTTTAGCAGAAGGTTCAGTGACATAGCATGAGTGATTTATGCAACCTAACTCACAGTTCAAAGATGGATTCCACCCAGAGGTGCTTAATCATGTGAATGTTAGCGGGCAATCTGGCACTAAAGTTTTGTGTGATAAACATCCCATGTCAGTAGATGCCGATTCTCTGCTGGTCCAGTGGTGCTGGGACTATAATATAGTCCGACAAGGTTCTGATGGTTCCATAACAAACTGAATGACCAGGATGTTGTTCCTCGCATTCTGTCAAGGCTTCAGTTTATTTTTCCATCTATCTCTGTGTCTAGAAATTTTTCTTCATTCGATTATGTTAGGAGCACAAGGGCAAAGACAAAGGTTTTCCATGGTGCTCCCAATCACCCAATCCTTCACAATGCCTTTCTGAAGTTCTGAAGAGTCTTCTGAAGACTCACAATAGTAGTTTCCTCCCAATTTATTTGAAAATGCTGGTCAGGAAGTGACACTAGGGCTGACCTCCTAATGGACACATGCAGTCCCATTTCTGCTCCATGTCACTATTGAGGTCCTCCCACTTAAGGAATTATTGAGATGTCTAACTCTGTGTACAGTATCTGCCTGACTCTAGATCTGTCATTGTCTTCCTTTCTTCTGCAGCAATGTGCTCAGAATGCCAGTTGCTAATAACATGACTGGTGGGCAGGCTCTGCAGCTCTGCACAAACACTGTCGGCTGTGCTTACCAATCATTTGATGGGTAAGTTCCGGGGATGGCCAAGTAATATTCTCATTAGAACTGGTAGCTGGAGACCATGGGTCTCATTTATCAAACTTTGTGTGAATTTCCTCAGGAAGAAATGCATATAAACAAAAAATTGGCATTCGCAAAAAAAGTTCAGATTTTTCCAATCAAGTGTATGCAGATATGTACACAATTTCCCCTTGATAAATGGGATCTTTTAAATGTGTGTACATACACAAGCCTGAGATCCTGCCCAGTTGATCCTACCACAAGTGGTCAATGGCAATTAACTAACTGCTCATAATATGCAAATAAAGCCTTAATTGCTCAGTCCAACAATAGCATCTATAAATCAAAAATCATGAGGAGGAATTTTGAACAGCGTGAAGTAGAGGCTCAACAAAATGTTATATCTGGGGCTCTATTCACATTTATCACTAACAAGCAATATATTGATGTACATTTTCTACCTATTTATTTGTATCACATTCTACAGCCGTTTCTAGCACTTTTGCACTATTTAACCACTTTGGGATTGCACACCAAACCACACTTTGTTGTCCAAGTACTTGTACTTTGTACAATGATAATGAAGTTAAATCTAAAAGGTGTGTGGAATGACAACACCACCGCTGCTAAATTCTGAAAGCTCTTTGGAACGATAAATTCTGTATCAAAAATAAATCTCAGGGTCCTGATGGCATCTTACCTATAGTTTAAAAAGAGATGAGAGATATTGTTTGCCGATTGTTAACTTTGCTATTTTAGAAATCCTTTTCTGCTGGTGTGGTACCTTCTCATTGTAAGTATGCTAATATAACGCCCATATTCAAAAAGCGGATAAAAGTAATCCCTCAAACTATAAGCCAATTAGTTTAACTTGCATAACTGGAAAAGTAATGGAAGCTCTAATCCAAGCGAAAATGGTTTCAACCTGGATTCAAATAACATTTTGAGGGATAGCCGACATGGATTTAGGAGAGGTAGGTCCTGTTTAAAAAAGCTGCTTGAGTTCTTTGTGGAAGCTATAAGGGAAGTTGATTGTAAAAAGGACTACTATGTGATTTACTTAGATTTCTAGAAGGTATTTGGTGTCCCCCACAGATGCCTCCTGCTTAAGCTAAAAGCAGCAGGGATTTTAGAAACTATAGCAGCTTATGTTGAAATTGATTAACAGACAGTAAATTGGTTACATTTTCAGACAGCATCAAAGTGTGTTGTATAGCAGATACTGAATATATGGCGCAGAAACTGCAGTGTGATCTTAATTTTTGACTGGGCTGATACCTGGCAGATGAAATTTATTATAGACAAATGTAAGGTACTCCCTGCAGGGAGCAGAAATATAAAGTACAGGTATTTTATTATTTATTTCCACTGAAATAAAGGAAGCTGATTATGAGAAAGACCACGGTATGTATGTTGATGCTTTCATGTCTCATTCTCGCCAGTGTGGGGAAGCAATAAAAAGGCCAATATGATGTTGGGTTACATCTCTACTGTAGGTCTGTGGAGTTTAAGTTAAGGGAGGTAATGCTAAGATTATGCAATTCCTTTGTAAGACCCCACCTAGAATATTATGTGCAGGTTTGGTCACCTTACCTTAAAAAGGACATTGGTGCCTACAAGAATGATTCCTGGTCTTAGAGGAATATATTATGAGGAGAGGTTAGCTGAGCTGAATCTGTATAGCCTTGAACTGAGGAGATGTTCTTGGTATATAAGATTCTAACAGGTCTGGATGCTGTTCAACCAAATAGTTACTTAAATATTAGCTCAAATACAATAATTTGTGGCCATAGGTGGAAATTAACAGGAGAATATTTTAAAATGAATTTAAGAAAGGACTTCTTTATATAGTGCGTACTTAGATTATGGAATAGTCGTCCTGTTATTATAATGCAAACTAAAATCGTGAGCTCCTTTAAATCAGGTAGATAAGATTTTAACAACTTTAAGCTGTTAGTTGAATTCTCCACAAGTGAACTTGATGGGTCAAATGGCCTCCTCTCATTTGTAAACTTCTTATGTTCTTATGGATATGGAATGTCCAGTATAGGTGATTTGTTACTTTTTAATAGGTTTGGCCCAATGGAGGCATGCCCTTGATCGCACACGACCAATTAACACACCCACACATGAGTAAAATGTACACCTTTCAAAGGATATTATTGCCGGACATCTTATCCATAACTGTGAAATGCCTGATTATGTGAAGGAAAAAAGAAACAAAGATCAATTTCTTTTGGTCTCATTATTCCATTCATATCCCAAAATTCATTTTTCCAGATTGTAATCAGTGAATTACATGATTTGTTGGTTACACACACAACAAACCATATTAGAGAAGTCTGGGAAAAGAGTAGAAGTGTCTGAAGAGCTATGAACTGAGGTGTGTCCCACACTCATCTTTGTTCAAAAATACTTGTCACAGGATAATACGGTTATAAAAATTGCATGGACTCCACAATTTAATTACCAATCTAAATTGTATCCATCTGTATCTTCAATGTGTGACAGGTATAAAACTTCAGTAGTATATGTTTTTTAGTTTTTCCCTAAACAGTATGAGTATTGGGACAAACATTTTTATATGCTTTTCAAAGTCATATGATGAAGGTGGTGAGTTTGATTACAAACTACTAATTTTTGTTTTTTTTCTTTTGAAGAAAACTATGAAGTTGCATATGACAGTTTCCAGTAATGTTACATGGTTGGAACAAACTTTATCCTTATTGATGTGGCACAATTAAATGTTTTGTTCTATACAAATGATATCAGAAATTTGACTTTTAACTAGTTAAAATGCATATGATTGATACTGAAAATTGAATTGTGACTAGTTAAAATGCCAATTCTTGTTATCGTAAATTCGATTTTAGCTAGTGAGATTCAAAACGTTATTCATTACAATGGCAGCTGGAATTTGAACTAGTTAAAATGGCTATTATTGATATTAGAAATTCAACAGTGGTGTCTTTCCCTCTATCTTCAGGTCTGACCGCAATTTTATTTCTGGTAGACCTATTGTGCATTCTGTAGAGCTGACGGAATTTACTTCAGGAGTGCTGTGTCATCATTCAACATACCTTGACCCTGTGGTAAATTTACTGGATACCTGCAAGGTAAATAAGCAGGTGTCGAGGGTTGTTGCCCGTGGTTTACTTTGTGGGGTCTCATTCCTTGATGAATGTGTTGCTGGAGTTTTCAGGGAAATCAGTGCAAGAGCTGTACAGTGCAAGGCTGGCATGGGTTACAGCCTTTGTAAATCGTAAATTAATTAAAGCACTCATTTATGTAGTGTATGTACATGCAATTCATTTGCATTTTTGTTAGAATGCATTTTTTTTATCCATCATTATGAAATTTATGCAACGTTTTATTACTGAGAGTCCTGGATTAAACTCTTTGTTCCATTTGTTTGTTCTTTGTTTCCATTTAATCTGGCACTTAAGTGACATTTTCCAGCTGCTGATCTTTGTTGCTCTGTCTCTGGTCACTCCGTTTTTCCTTGTCTACAGATTGTGTATAAACAAATGTACGAAGGAAAATACTGGTAATGACCCAAAGAAAGGGGAATTTGGGCTATAATAGAGATAATGTGATGTTCTATATATTTTTTTTCTGTATAAATGTAAGGGTGAAAGATCTGAGCAGGGTGGTTCTTTGGAATAGCTGACAGTCTTGGCCATAGTGCTTTTGAAATAACAGAGGGTCCCCATGGGAAAGTTTCCCTCTCCTTAGTCTCTGTTCATGTCAGAGCCCATAAAGAAACAAAAGAAAGAAAATTCAAATTTCAGATTGTTCTCAAAAATGTTGGAAAAATGCTTCGTTAAATTCTGCTCTCTGTAATGAGTATCCGGGTCTGTACAGACAGATGTAATTGAGCCTAACATAAAAAACTCTGGCCATTGTGAGAGTGACATGTCATGCGGAGGAAGGGTATTGGAACTCGCATCCCACAAATGGCAAATATTCAGGGGCGCAGTTTACTGTGTATCTTTTTGTCAGTGCCTGTCTTTCAGCTGCAAATATTAAATTTTTGCTGCGTTGGCCAAACATAACCAAAGTTTGATGATATTCAGATTTCCGGGTTCCTCCTGCTTATATTTCTTTGAAAATGTGGGTTTGGCCGCAGGCTCCAGTGCCGTGGGTTCAAAGTCCAAGAAGTTGCATCTGTGCCCCCCCAGAGGCCAGGCTACAGCTGGGACAGTCACGCTAAGTCCCCCCTCTCCTCACTGGACAACTTCAGGGACAGCCTAGAGTATCCCAGAATGCCTGCCTGTAAGAGGGCGCCCAAAACAAATGAGCTGGTAGGAGGAGACCTTGCCCCCCAAAGCTATGCGGGGGTCAAGATCAGAGACAGCATCCGGGAGAAAATATCCCAGTGGGAGAGCAAGAAGGAGGCTGCCTTCACATCCCCAGCAATGACCATGAAAGGACCAGAGGCTGCGGGGGAAGTGGATTGCAAAACCTCAGAGGAACCAAAGGGACAAGGCAAGAGGGTCGCCATCTGGGAGCAGCAAGACTCTGGGAAGGAGAACGCAGGAAGGCTGGGGGATTCAAGGCCCAGATCCCATGAGGCAGCTGGGGGAAGCAGAGAACAGATGTCAGGGAAGCGGAACCATGGGAAAGCGGTGGATGCTTTGCAGGAGAAGTCAGTCCTGACTCACATCAAGAAGCTGGAGCAGGATCTGAGGGAGGGGCCAGGTGACCCCCACCCAAACCGGGCAGAAAGCTACTTTTGCCCTCCCCATAAGGAGGAACTGGAGCAGGCTGGCAGGGAGGAACAGAAGCCCATAATTGGGTCTCTCAATGGGACGAGGTCTAAGAGCTCCCTCTGGGGTCACAAGGGGAACCAAGAAGGCAAGGCCAAAGAGCTGGCCATCAACCCCGTCCCCAAACCCCAGCGCACATTTCAGTACCCCGTGCCTAAGGGGGGCTGTCGCCCAGCTCTGTGCAAGGAGAAAGCCCAGAGGAACCTCCCACCGCTGCCCTCCGCAGCCCCTCCCTCTCCAAGGGTGAACCTGAGGCCCCACCAAGGAGGAACAGGGAAAGCTAGCCACAGGTAGGGAGAGGAGAATGACCTTTTAAATCTTAAAATCACAAGGTTGTCTTTTGGTTCAGTTTAGTCTACATCACACCTTTTATGTAAGTGTTTCACGGTTAAATTTTTAAAGGACTGCTGTGATGTATTGATGAATGTGTGTTTGTGTAATATAAGAAGCAAGGGGTGTTATTTGGTTCCACTCTTGACTGAGATAGATTTTGTCTTTTTCCCCTATTCCCCCTAACAGGAAGTCGAAAGAGTTTGAAGATGTTTTATGGTGCTCTCCTCGAGATGGCAGGGTGGAATGGTATGCCCAAGCAAAGCTCTCCCTCACTCACACCCAGTCAGAGGAGAACATCTACGAGGACATCCTAGGTGAAGCCCAGAAACACGTGGTACAGGACATGGATTGGGGTGGGGGGGGGGGGGGGGGAACTATGGAAGTGGCATGGGCCTTTGTGTTCTTTTTATGGGGTTATAGGCCACAGGCTGATCACCAACTTGAACAGGTGGGATATTATGTGGATTGTCACTTACATGCTGCTTTATGCTCATCGCACTTCCTGGTTTCATCCATCCATCCAATTTCCATAACCATTTATTTTATACACTGTGTGTATTTTACTGTGTCTCTTGTGGGGTGGGGTGGGGGTCAGTCAGAATGCCTGTTTGGGCTGGTCCATAGTCTCAGGGTCACTGCATGGGCAGAGACATCACCTTACACAGTTAATCCGAGTACTTTTACATGAGGTCTGTGTGTGTGACCCAGACAACTGATGCCATGATGTAAACTGAAGGGTCAGTTTGGGAGCTTTGACACCCATGTATTTAGGGCTACTCAGTGCTGGCTTATGTTAACCCCCACAGACCTCCCTTCGAAGGAGCACCAGTACGAAGACATCCAGCTGGATGCAGGTTGCCTTGGAAATGGGAGCTTCCGGTCCCTATCACCTCCATCCCCTGCCCCATACAACCCCAGCCCGGTGAGTAAAAGACAGGGGAACTAAGCAGGCAAGTTTTTTGTGTCAGTTCAGCAACTTTTATTTGGTAACTATTTACCAAAGACTCACTAAGAACAATGCAGAGCAGGCTCAGAGCAGGTTAGTGCAGGTGTTTTCCCTTCCGAGAATGCACCCATCACGAACTCTCTATCTGTGCATCATCTCTCCGTATATGACCTGGGTGTGTCAGATCACAAAGCCATTTACATGGAGTTTCCCTTCCAAAGTTCTCTCATGAAGCCAAAGCGGCAGATTTCCTTCCGAAATCTAAAAGCCATTAACCCTGAACTTCTTTCAGCTGATCTTAAGGACCACATTCCTGTTTCCATACCAATCTCCACCAATTCAGTAGATTTCTACAACTCCACCCTCTCCACCATGTTGGACTGCCACGCTCCTGCTAAAACGAGGACAGTTGCCTTTTTGCGCTCAGCTCCATAGTTTACACCAGAGCTAAGGAAACTAAAGGCAGCTGGTCGAGCGCTTGAGAGACGCTTCTTAGCTTCGGGTCTGCTAGTCCACAAGCTAGCTTACCAGGGGCATCGCAAATTATATGCAAGGGCTCTCAAAAATGCTCAATCACGTTTTTACTCATCCATAATCTCTAATAACCCGGGTAACTCTAAAACTCTTTTTTTTTTTTTTTCCACCATCACTCATCTCCTCCAGCCTCGAACACCATCACTCACCGACCCTACTAATGACCACTGTAATAAATTCATCTCCTTCTTTCAAAATAAGATCCTAACAATCCGCTCTTCATTTGCAACTCCCCTCACTGCACACACCACTGGTGCCAACACACTGCTAGGGAACCCTTCCCTCTTTTGCTCCTTTCCTCAGGTCTTTGTGAAGGAGGTTGAGGCTGCTGTTAGGGCCATGAAACCCTCTACATGCGCTCTTGACCCCTTCCCAACAGTCCTGGTCAAGGCAAATATGCCCTCCCTCTGCCCCCTTATTACTTCCATCATCAACCAATCCCTCCAGTCTGGTTATGTTCCCTCCACTCTGAAATCAGCCATAATCAAACCCCACCTTAAAAAGCCTAACCTGGACCCTCAAGACCTGGCAAATTACAGACCCATTTCCAATCTCCCCTTCCTTTCGGAAGTTCTGGAAAAAGTGGTTTCAGTTCATCTTACATCTACACGACAACAAAATTCTGGACAAATTTCAATCTGGCTTCCGCTCTGCACACAGCACCCGAAACAGCTTTGATCCGGGTCACAAATGACCTACTGATCACTGCAGACCATGGCTCCTCTTCTCTCCTCGTTCTTCTGGATCTGTCAGCAGACTTCGATACAGTTGACCATGACATCCTCCTCCACCGTTTACAACACCTTGCAGGGTTCACTGGCATTGCCCTGGATTGGTTTAAGTCATACCTCACAGACACATCTGAGTTTGTCTCCATTGGACACGCTAAATCATTGAGCCATCCTGTCACTTGTGGTGTTCCTCAGGGATCAGTATTGGGGCCCATTCTTTTTAATCTGTACATGGTTCCACTTGGGCGCATCATCAGCAGCTGCAGGGTCTCATTCCACTGCTACGCCGATGATACCCAGCTCTACCTGAAGCTGGGTAGCAGTGCATCTGTGGCCCCTTTCACTTCATCAACCCCTTCGATATCTACACCCCACACTCACCGCCTGTCTGGATAAGATAAAGGCATGGATGGAGCAAAATTTCCTTCATCTTAACAGCTCAAAAACTGAAGTGATTTAAATTGTCACTCCACATCAAATTCAACAACAAAAAATCTTCAGTATCTCTTTCTCCGGTCAGAACATTTCTCTTTCTAAAACAGTCGCCAACCTTGGTGTTATTTTTGACCCTCAACTTACTTTTGAAAGCCATATCAAGCACATTTGCAAAATCTCCTTTTTCCATCTTAGAAATATTGCTAAACTCCGGCCTACACTTTCCCTTTCTGATGCAGAAAAACTAGTGCATGCCTTTGTCTCCTCCAGACTGGATTACTGTAACGCGCTTCTCATCGGGATTCCTGGCAAAAACATACAAAAACTTCAGTATGTTCAGAACTGCGCTGCCAGGGTCCTGATGAGAGTGAGGAAACACGAGCACATCACCCCTGTGCTCCGTTCCCTTCACTGGCTTCCCGTTTCTGCCCGGATCACCTACAAAATCTCCCTGCTTACCTTCCAATGTCTGCATGGTAATGCGCCTGTATACTTAAAAGAACTCCTCACTCCCCTCTGTCACCCATTCACTCTCCGCTCCACCAATACACACCTTCTCCTCCTTCCCAGGACTCGCTCCCGTACCACTGGAGATAGAGCCTTTTCCTGTGCTGCCCCACGGCTGTGGAATGCCCTACCTCTTCATCTGAGGGCTCCACAGACTGTGACATGTTTAAAAAAAAAAAAAAAAAAACCTGAAAACGTTTCTTTTAACCAATGTTTTTAATGATTGCTTAACTGTTTAAATGTTGTATTCCTCTGTATTCTCTCATTGTCTGCATGCACTTTGAGATTTTCTCTGTAAAATGTAAAGTGCATTACAAATTAAATTCATTATTATTGTTATTATTATTATTATTATTATTAATAATAATAATAATAATAATAATAATAATAATAATAAATAATATTAATACCCTGTTCCACAGGTGTCCTCCAGGCGGGGGCTTGTAAGGCAGAACACGGATGGCTGGAGCCACCGACTTCAGGACCTGCATGGACCCAGTCCCACGTCCACCCCCAGCAGCCCAGACGACACCCCCCGTCTCTCTGGGAACCCCTACAACCGCAGGCAGAGGAAAATCTCCAAGGTCGGGAACCACACACCGAAAGGCTGTTAGTTTAAGTATCAGTATTAAGGATTTAGACCAGGGGTGGGCAATCTTATCCGCAAAGGGCCAGTGCATATACAGGTTTTTGGGATAACCTTTAGGTCAGCTATTCAAACCCAGGTGTGAGGGCTGTTCCACCAGTCAATCCTCTAATTAGTAACCTAATTCAAGATTCGAGATTCAAAGCGTTTATTGTCATATGTACAGTACAAAAGTGCATTTCTCTGTGCAATGAGTTCCATTGATAACTTGCATATACAGCGGCCCTTTGTGGATAAGATTGCCCACCCCTGATCTAGACACTGAAAGGCTGTATTTTGAGTATCAGGGAGGTTAAGGATCCAGACACTGAAAGGCTGTATTTTGAGTATCAGGGAGGTTAAGGATCTAGACACAGAAAGGCTGTATTTTTTTTTTTTTTTTTTTTTAATGTAGGTATCATGGACATTAAACTTCTAATAAACTTCTAATTGAGTCCATTGAACAAAAATAGTAATAATAATAGTTGTGTGTTGGTGCACAGCTAGTGATCAAGATCAACAGCATCTTTGAGGCACGAAGGGGCAAGAATCGTATGAAGAGGATCTCTCCATCCACAGAATCCAGCTCTGGAAGAGGTGTGCGATCAGGCCACCATGTCTTCCCATTGTCCCATGTCTCATTGACCTCACTTCTCTGCTCTAAAGTCTCTGTCTGTCCCTTCCTGAATGTTAGACAGCTCCCTCTCAGCCCTGTAAACAATTTCCCCCACTTCGTGTTTCACAGCTACTGAAGCATGTGGTAATGAGCACCACCAATGAGTGTGGTAATTTCAATCTGTGTGTGTGTGTGTGTGGGCTCTGTCGTGTTTTTAATTCTCTCTGGGTACTTTTCTTATCAGATGAGAACAGTGAATCAGAGACCGACACAGACAACAAGCAAAAAGGTGAGCAGGCCTGTGTGGTTTACTGGGGCTGCTCATGTACTGTACAAAGGAGACGGACATACTGTACACTGACACGCACATGCCATGGGCAAAACTGTGGGATGTATTTCTTGTGTTTTATTCTGTATAAATTGCATCACTTATATATTTAACATGCTTTTGTAGCAGTAATGATGTAACAAATTGCATATTGACTCATAGTTGGGATTTTAATTTTATGTACAGCAGAAATGCTCCTCGGGCATATAAAGGCTCAGCCGTTCACTAGTGCGGACATGTTGTAAGGGCTGCTCACTAGTGCGGCCATGTGGTGAGGGCTGCTCACTCACTATTACGATTGTGTAGTAATAGCCATTCATTAGTATGGCCATGTGAGCAATGCAGTAGACTGACTACTAGGGGTGTAGTCTACTGATTTGTCACAGTCCTTACACACTTGGATTAAATGGGAACAGCCTGGGACACTAATAGAGCCCCAGTGTCACCCCTCACACTAGCTCATCCTCCTTTCCACGGGCAGCCGACAGCCAGCGGCTGATGTCAGTCCAGGCTGTGCTGAGGCAGATGGGACGGGGCCGCCTCCTGGATCGGGATGCGCTGGACCTGAATGAGAGGAAGCTATTTGAGTACTTCTTGGTGGTAGCACTGCAGAAAGCCAAGAGCAGGGCTACATATGTGCCTGTCGTCATACAGCAGTTCCCCCTCAAGGTAAGAAGGGGAGACAGATAAAAAAAAAATTAAGCTTTATAATCTGTATATTATTAATTTTTATGAAAATTAAAGTCCACTCATGTATTTGTGATGTCTTTTTCTGAGCCAGTGATTGGACAGTGTTGTCTGTTTTGTTTTTGTAATTGGATGGTGCTGAATGTTGCTTGTGTTTGTGACTGTATGGTACTGTCTGTTGCTTATGTTTGTGATTGGACTGACAGCTCGAGAGGAGCTTCAAATTCATGCGGGAGACAGAAGATCAAGTAAAGGTCATTCCCCAGTTCTGCTTCCCAGACACCAAGGACTGGATACCTGTTGAGAGTTTCCCCAGGTGAGACTCTGGCCCTGAGTGATGGGGGTGTGATTCAGTGGCCAGCATCACCTTTTAAACATCTGAACTAACACTTAGGACATGCAGACTTCAGTATAAGCTGTTAGTGTTTTAGACGTGCTACATGTGGATATACGTTATAGAAGGGAAATTTTACGGAGAGAAAATTCTGTCACTGTAAATTTTATTGAAACAGGTGATTGTTGATTTTGGATTTATCTCCTTATATTTTCATCACATTTAACTGCCTGATTGTATGATAAGCCTGCCTTAGTGTGACTCTGTTTAAAAGTGTCTAGCCATCAGAGGTCTGTCCCTGTTCATGACAGTCAAGCCACGACTGTCTCTGTGGCTCTCAACTCACCCATGTGCTGAGGCAAAGATGTCACCCTGTTTCTCAGTCCGCTTAAAAATACTCCCTTATTCCAGTGAAACCTTCTCATTTGTCTTGACCGGCGAAGATGGCAGCAGACGGTTTGGTTACTGCCGCCGCTTACTGGTAAGTATGGTGTGTTCACTTTATTCCAGTTCCATTCCTGGGAACGTTAAGCAGGGATCAGCTATGGGACAGGTTCTTTTCCTAAAACAATTTGACTTGGGCCACAGCCCATCTTGACCATGCTCAGTTTGCCCAGTGGTACTCTTAAATATGTGTTTGAGGGCTTTATTGTGCTAAAACAGAACCACTAACAGCATAGCAAAGTTATTTATTACACCCCCAATGGGTGTCCAGTGGGACAGAGCCAGGTTTTGGTGGCCTAACCATGTCCTTGTGACACCCCCTTGTAGCCCAGTGGGAGGGGACGGCGTCTGCCTGAGGTTTACTGTATGGTGAGCCAGCTGGGCTGCTTCGACCTCTTCTCTAAGGTATCGCCGTGGTATGAGGTACTGGCGTGTATGTTTGTGTGTGTGTGGGTGGGTTGTGTGATCAAAAACCTATTATTTTAACATTGTAGGGAGCATTTTCCAGGAAACTCAATTTTATAAAAATCTGTGATTGCGATTAAAAAAAAAAATGTAATCTCTGGCTATTTATAGTCAAGGTGTGTGTGGATTATGTGTATATTACATTTTGGGGACCAAAGGTCCCCCACAATGTGATTAAAAACCTGTTATTTTGATATTATGGGTACCATTTTTCAGGTCCTCAAAAAAATCTGTGAATGCAATCAAAAAACCAAAAATGCTATAAGTCCTGTATTGTATTTGGTTACTTGTGGGTAAGGTTAGGGCTGAGTAGGGGTTAGAATTTTCCCCATAGAAATTAATGGAGAGTTCCCACAAAGATATAATTACATTATCTCTTGAGGTCCCCATTTGGATAACCTCAGTTTTATATAAATCTGTGAATGCAATCAAAATGTAAAAAAGTCTTGTATTTGGGTTAGTTATTTATGGTTAAGGTTAGGGATGGGTAGGGGTTAAGGGTGTCATGATTGGGATTAGGGTTTTTCCCCTAGAAATGAATGGACAGTCCCCATTTAGATAGGAAGACCAATAATTAGTTAAACAACATAATAAAGTATTGATTAGACCAGCGGTGTCAGACTCTAGTCTTAGGGTTTCCCCTGATAACTCCTTGTGCTAATTACCACACAGCTCATTTGAGGTGGAACAGGGAAAGAACTAACCTACAGAGGACTCCGGCACTCCAGAGCTGGAGTTTGATAGCACTGGATTAGACAATCATGGTGCCCTAGTGGTTGACTAAAAATATTATTGTATTGGATGGTTACTGTAAACAATAGGGTAACTTTAGGGAAAATGGTGACACATTTGAAATATCATGGTGTTACACTAATATAAAGATCATTTAAACATCATTTTCATTGCCTTAGACTTTTGCACAGTACTGCATATACAGTACCGAAGAGGGTTCTCTGGGTGCATACGTATGTAACAAATTCCCTTCCTCCCCCCCCCCCCCCCAGATTCTGGACGAGGTGGAGAAGAGGAGAGCTCTCTCACCGGCTCTGGTGCTTCCCCTCATGAGGGGCATCCTGGAGGCCCCATTTCCCGCCCCGGGCCGGACCATCCCCGTCAAGAGCTTCCTGCCAGGCTCTGGCACCGAGGTGAGGGCACCATAGACGTCTAACACTGTTCTCAGGCCCTCCTGTTCCGGGCCGATCAGCAGTCAGAACATAGGGTGATTTTCCACAGCACCAGGTATCGTACTTTTGGTACTTCCATAAAGTACCAAAAGTATGGTACTTCTTTTGTGTCGGTTTTCCACTGGTGTAAAAACTGGTACCGGCGCCAAATGACATCATCAGTGATAGCCCCTGACTGACATCATCACAAAGCATAACGCGGTATTTCTTTCGCTGAATTCAAACATGTTATTATGATCTTTGTGTGTGCCCCATTTCTTCCATGAGGCTTGCTATTACGGCAAATACTTTTTTTATTCCGTCATCCAAATACCGCTGGATCTGTTCATCCGACCATATGGCAATTAAAGCCTGTGTTTCCTCGTTTGTCCATCCTTCCGTTCTACTTTTTTCATATTTTTGTTTCTACTGCTTTTTATTTCGTTTCTCACTGTTCGCTGTGTGTATTTTGTGTTTCAGCGGCAGGCTATTTGCATAAGCAATCAACAGCAAACGTTTGTAAGTCCCACCCCAAAGTACCGAAGTACCAAAGAAGTACCCCAGCTGGTTTGGCACTTTCGGTACTGGAACTTTCGGTACTGGTACTCGACCGGAAGTCAATGGAAAAGCGAAAGTACCATACTGAAAGTACCATACTTTGTGCGGTGGAAAAGCGCCCATAGGGTGCTTTCTGTCACGCCCATGTGGCAGATCCAAAGGTTGTGTTGTGGTTTTTCTTTCTCCGTCAAATCAGAAGTCAGAAGCCGCTGGTGTAGATCCAAATTCAGTCTTTATTGCAACAATGAAGTTACAACCAAGGCCGGACACTTAAAGTGTGTCCGATACTGTTTTACACCAATTTTTATACATTTTCTCATTGTGTAACAATACCTCGCCACTGAAGCATCATCATTTCCTCAACCATTCACCATCGTTGTTTTCTCCCTTAATCCACACCCCTATATGATAAGTTTGTCAATCATCTCTTTTACTGTTTGGTGCCTCAGCTGAACATAAGGGTGACGTGACCATCTCTACTCAGTTTTTTAAATACCCAGCTGTGAACTTTTGATGAACTCAGGCGAATCCCTTCCTTCAGTAGCAAACCTTGGCAGCTTCTGCTTGTTGCAGATTGTCTGGCTAGGTGGTTAATAAGATATTTGTCCTTCTACATAGTGATAAGCTGCAGCACTAATAAAGTACATATTCATACACTAAAGGCTAACAAAATGGCTAACAGATACAGAAACTTCTAAGCCAACAGAAGGTGCTCATTCATACTTGTTTTTCGTCACATTGTGCACAGCAATAATTGATCTGCATTCTCTAAAGATTACAAGGTCAGTCTCTACACAGTTTACATCAGCTTCTTAAAAGAGTCCTAATGATTACATTTTCTATGCGTTATGAAATGCTAAATAATATTCCATAGTTGCAGTTCCACGTTCTGTAGTCAAAGAGGGAAACCCTGCTGTACCCTCAAACTGCTCCGGTACTTTGGTGTGCTAGCTAAGCCATTGCGCTTGTCCTGTGACCCTGCTGACCTCTCACCTCAGTGACCCTTGTTCCCACGGTAGGTGATGGAGCTGCATCGGCCAGCAGACTCCCGTCTGGAGCATGTGGACTTCGAGTGCCTCTTCTCCTGCCTGAGTGTGCGCCTCCTCCTGCAGGTCTTCGCCTCCCTGCTCCTAGAGCGCAGGGTCATCTTCACCGCCACCAGGCTCAGGTGTGGCTCTCCTTGGTTGGTTGGTGAATATTTCCTGCCAGCAGGTGGCTTAGTGGCTAAGGGTAAGGTGACCACCCAATCCATGCCAGGAGGGACATTATGAGCTACTTCAGGTTTTACAAGCTAAAACTGAACGGCTCCCGTGCTCAGCTAAATTGTCATAGCTCATAGTGTCCCTACTGACGTAGATTAGGTGGTCACTCTAGCTAAGGATGAGACCTTTTAAGCCTAAGGATTTCTGATTGAATTGAGTGAGGTTTGCAGTTTCCCTATTGTGGGTCATTTTGGATAAAATGTGTCCTTACTGACCTCTGCCTTGTCAAATCCCACATATAGTCACCTCAGTGTTTATGAACATGTGTTTGCAGAGAAGTGTACAAAGGCAGATGTCCTCAGAAAGTGTGCTCTAGCATGGTAGGTTCCTGTGGAGCATGTTTTCTTCAGACAAAAATAATGGTAAAGTACACAGGTGGAATAAGCTTAGCATTAATGTTATTAAGTCTGACTGGCAAGTATGCTGCCCTCATCTGGCCAGACTAGCAACGCACAGCCTCTGTTAATTTCCGATATTTAAGTATTTTAAAAACAATTTGTATGTAGCGCAATTTAAATGCAGAGTTCATTTTATGACAGATATGCATCAAAATTCATGCTTTCCAAAAAGACTGAATTCTCCAGTGTGGGATTGTTTCTTATTAAATGAAACTTGCATGAAAACAGACTTGACGCATACTGCACACATTAGCTTCACAATGCAGTTTATATTCACTTGTCAATAACATGCCTTTGTAATTTTTTTAAATTAATTTTGTTTGTATAAAAAGTACTTTTGGCTCAGTATAGCTGTCCCTTTCCACCGACTTTACATAACATGTGGAAAAATACTGCAGGTTTTAGTTTTAGGTTCTAATTTTATCGAAAAATGACAGCACACTGCCATCCAGTGGTAAAATGTCAGGAAAAGACGAATAGCATTGCCACAGGCTGAAACCGCCAAGACCTATTAACAAGATGTGCCGTCCTGGCACATTTTACAGGTTTATGTGTGTAGTTGTTGCACTGAGAGTGCAGCTTTGTGGATCAGAGAGGATTAGGGTTAGGGTTGGGCTTGTTTGGCCTGTAACTCCATCCTCAGCCTGATTGAAGCAGCTCACTGTCTGTCTTTTTCACTTCTGTATTAGACCAGTGTGCACGTCCCTCTTTTGTTGTATATGGGTAAAATATTTGCTAAAGAAGTGAAGGAATTCGCTCCACTCCACCTGGACACTAATGGCTCTGTCACTCTTTCTGTGCCTCTCTTCTTTCTTTCTTCTCTTGCTTCCTTTTATCACCTCCTACTTTCAACTTTTCTTTGTCTCTTCCTCTCCTTTCTCTTTTCCCTCTATCCTACTCTCTCCCTCTTCTCCTCTCCCCTCTCCCCATCCTCTTCTTTCTCTTCCTCCCTCCCTTTCTCTTTCTTCTGCCAACCACTTCTTCTCCTTTTCTCTCCCCTTTTGCCTTTCTCATCCTCTCCCTCCCCCTTTCCCTCCCTCTTCATCTCTGTCTCTCTTCCTCTACCTCTCTTCCCTTGTCTCTATCTTTTCCTTGTCCCTCCCTCTCATCATCTCCCTCTCCCCATCTCCAGCACGCTGTCTCAGTGCTGCCACGCTGCCGTTGCCCTGCTCTACCCTTTCACCTGGCAGCACACCCACATCCCGGTGCTGCCACCCGCCATGATGGACATTGTCTGCACACCCACCCCCTACATTGTGGGTCTGCTGTCCCGCTCACTGCCTCAACTGAAGGAGTTACCCCTCGAGGAGGTGAGCCAATGCACTGTTGCCCCACTGCCCACCTGAAGAGGAAATATAATCCTGATATCTTCCATATTCATAATACAATAATCTGAGGTGGCAGTTCTGGTCCTTATGATGAGGGCTTCTGTTTGTAGATTTTTCCATCTTGCCAGCAGAGGTGGTACGTGTTTCTGGTTGTCCGCCTCTCCTTGTCCCTCAGCACAGTCAGAAAATTGAGTTTTTTCCAGGAAGTAACATCATTTCCTGCTCCTCCCACAGGTCCTCCTGGTCAATCTGGACAGCGGCCGCTTTCTGCAACAGGTAATGTCATCTCCTTCTGAGAGATGATGTCTCTGATATAAACATCAATCTGCGGTCACCTGAACCTGTCACAGATGACTGATCAAAGCCTGTAACAATAAGACTTTGTTTAGCACTCAGGTTTATAGAGCATGAGGAGTATGTAGAGCTTGTCCTGGAATCAGTGGCCAGACATAGTGTCCTCCTAAGTGCATTCTGGAAATTTCCTCAGAAAAGTAGCGGTGGTCATGAGTAATGGAATTCTGTAAAGAAATCGAACTTGTTCTATGTAGTCAGTAATCCCCTTGACTTGTGAGGGTCTAAAATTAGAATCACAGATCAGAAAATGGTATTAGAGTCTCATAGCCATTTATTATTTTTATTTAAATATGCTGATTTGACTGTATGATTGTGACGACATTGTGTCGCACTCGTTTTTAAACCCTGACTCCTGTGCTGGTCTTTCCCAGCTGGGTGATGAGGACTGCATCCTTCCCCACAAGCTGCAGGCTGCACTGGAGCACATCCTGGGGAGGAGGACAGAACTGGCTTGCGAGAGCTCTGAGCTCCCCAGCGGTGAGTCATGTGGGCATTTCTGATGGTGTATGTCATTCAAAGGTAAGTCCTTGCGCGCTTTCCTATTGGCTGGCTGTGGTCATCCACCAAATGAACTTGAACTTAGACAAAGACAGTTTCAGTGCAATATACAGCGCCAACCCATTTGGACTACAGAGAGGACACAAGGCTCTGATCTTTCTTGAACATTCTACCTTGTCCTCCACAGACTCCAGCTCCCTCAGCATTGTGGTCTCTGAAACTTTTGTGCGCTTCTTTGTGGAGATGGTGGGCCATTATCCACTCTTCATGGGCAACACAGAGCGGGAAGAGGATTCTTCTTCCTCCTCATCCTCCCCCACACCCTACTGCCTGCAGCGCAAAGCCTTCCGCAAGGCCATCTACTCTAGGAGCCTGCGCCGCTTTCTGGACGTCTTTATGGAGACACAAATGTTCTCAGGCTTCATCCAGGAGAGAGAGCAGCGAAAACACGGTCTAAAAGGTACTGTAGCAAAACATGGTTTGCAATGCATTTTGGGAGTGTTACAAGATGCAGCTTTGTGTGTGTGTCTTTGGATGAACAGTATTGTGTCTTTAAATTGGGTCAGCAACAGTGATAGGATAAACAAGTCTTCAAAACCCACAGTGGGTGGGACTGTGGTTCATCATCATTGGTTATTTTGCTTGAAATCATTGGTCAAAACCAGGGAGTGAATGACAGCACAATGGTATCCCCACATACCCTGTGTTAAGAACATAAGAACTATACAAACGAGAGGAGGCCATTCGGCCCATCGAGCTCGCTTGGGGAGAACTTAACTAATAGCTCAGAGTTGTTAAAATCTTATCTAGCTCTGATTTAAAGGAACCCAAGGATTCAGCTTGCACTATGTTATCAGGAAGACTATTCCATACTCTGACTACACGCTGTGTAAAGAAGTGCTTCCTTAAATCCAGTTTGAAATGTTCTCCCGCTAATTTCCACCTATGGCCACGAGTTCTTGTATTTGAACTAATGCTGAAGTAACTATTCGGTTGAACAGCATCCAAACCTGTTAGAATCTTATAGACCTGGATCATGTCCCCCCTCAGTCTCCTTTGCTTGAGGCTGACCAGATTTAGCTCAAGTAACCTTTCCTCGTATGACATTCCTCTAAGACCAGGAATCATTCTTGTGGCCCTATGCTGCACCTTTTCTAAGGCCGCAATGTCCTTTTTAAGATATGGTGACCAAACCTGCACACAATATTCTAGGTGAGGTCTCACCAAGGAATTGTATAATCTTAGCATTACCTCCCTTGACTTAAACTCCACACACCTGGAGATATACCCCAACATCCTATTGGCCTTTTTTATTGCTTCCCCGCACTGCCGAGAATGAGACATGGAAGCATCAACATACACACCAAGGTCTTTCTCATAATCAGCTACCTTTATTTCAGTAGGTCCCATAAAATACCTGTACGTTATATTTCTGCTCCCTACATGGAGTACCGGTACCTTACATTTGTCTATGTTAAATTTCATCTGCCAGGTATCGACCCAGTCACTAATTAAATCAAGATCCCGCTCTAGCTGCTGAGCCGCTAGTTCAGTATCTGCTACACCACCCACCTTGGTGTCATCTGCAAATTTCACCAGTTTACTGTATATATTGGTGTCTATATCATTTATGTAAATTAGGAACAATAGTGGTCCTAAAATTGAACCCTGCGGTACCCCACTATGAACGCAGGCCCACTGTGACATTGTGCCTCTTATAACTACTCCCTGCTTCCTATCTGTTAACCAGTTATCAATCCAGGTCGCTACAGTTCCTAAAATACCTGTCGCTTTGAGTTTAGTAAGAGCCTCTTGTGGGGGACAACATCAAAAGCCTTTTGGAAATCTAAGTAGATGACATCTTAGGCCTTCTTATCATCAACTTCCTGAATAGCTTCCTCAAAAAACTCCAACAGATTTGTTAAACAGGATCTACCTCTCCTAAATCCATGCTGGCTATCCCTCAAAATGTTATTTGAGTCCAGGTAATCTACCATTTTCTCTTTGATTATAGCCTCCATAATTTTACCAGTTATACAAGTTAGACTGATTGGCCTATAGTTTGACAAATTACTTCTATCCCCTTTTTTGAAAATGGGCGTTATGTTGGCATGCTTCCAATCAGAAGGTACCACACCTCCAGATAAGGATTTTTGAAACAGTAAAGTTAAGGGTCGGCAAATAATATCCCTCATCTCTTCTAACACTATAGGTAAGATGCCATCAGGGCCCTATGATTTAGTTGAACAGCTTCAGTTTTCTCCTTGCTAGTGTGCAGTTTGTTTTGCATGCAACTACTGCAGCTGCTGCTGATGATAGTGACTGGTATACCCCCACCTCCAGGTCTGTTTGAAACAAGAGTTCAGGAATACTTGGATTCCCTTCCTTGGATTGAGCATTGTGGTGTCAACAAATTTCTCAAAGGTCTAGGTAAGGGAACTGCTGTATCAGTGACCAGCCTAGCATGTGTATTACTCTTGGTCTTGCACCTTTGACAGGCCTTCTTTACACCACTCTCAATTTAATTTCAGGTCATAAAATGAAACTTCTCTCCAGAAAATGAGGTCCAACCAAGGAGCCACTTTCTAGACTGAACGGGAACGACATCCTAAAGTCCTCTGGATGAAGGCTGACCCTTTCTATGAGAAACTTGTCTATATGAAAATTGTGGTACAAATGTTCTTAAACCTGAAAATCACTCCCATCTACTGCCCATATGGTGTCTCCACTGTCAACCCCAACAATGAGGACTAAAGTGGACGGAGTCTCTTTTTTTAATGAGATTTAACATTGATTTGATTTTGGATATTTTGCAGTGCATTTTTAAAATATATATTGGTGTCTTTTAAAAAATTGTTAGTGTACAGTTTTCAGTGGAATTTAACATAGGATATCTTTTTTTTTTTTCTCAACAGATTTAATTTATATTCCAATTTTTTTTCTTCAATTAAGTTGAAGTCCCCAGCTAATGATCTGTTTATCAGTTAAATGCAATGCAAATGCCACTCTGGGTCACAGGGTTATGGTTTCAGTAAGCTCTGAATGTTTAAGGTATAAAGTATATTATATGGAAGGAAAAGGTATCAGGGGAGGGAAATTGTGATAATCCTTGCGTGAGAGAACTGAAGGTTGTCAGGTGAACATGAGGACACTATGAGCCAAAACAACAGAGATGGTGCCTAAATGCTGGGAAAAGACTAAATGCAGGAAATTTGCAATGTTTAATTGATTTCTAAACATACTGTGAGAATCAATTAAATAACATGGAACAAAAGATTACTTTTTCATGCATTGAACTTCAGTGATCCATGTTTCATGATTTTATGGAAATTTTCACCAACCCAAACTTTATCAATTCATGGTTCTCCCTGAATTATTCAAGTCCATCATACATCACATTGACATTACATCACCACACATGCTATTGTAGAATTTGCAAAGCCTGAAAACATTAACAGAGGTGTAAGGTTATTTTGTTGAGATTTTAGCATGAAGAATCACATTCTTATCAGATCATAAAAATGTGATTTTAAAAGAAAATTGCAGTCTTGGAGAGCGTGAGATCATAGCTACCCAAAGAGCTGCCAGAATATTCATGTTTTTCTGGGAAAACCAAAAAATGCAGGGGTGGTGCAGTGGTTAGCAAGTCTCCACCATAGCTCCGATTCTGGCGTTTGCATGTTCTCCCCATGTCATTGTGGGTTGTTACCTACCTTGTGCCGTAGCCTCCAGGATGGGCACCAGACTGCCCCAGATGCTAAGATAACCAAACCAAAACCATTTTCAGTAACTGCTTATGCAGCATGGGGTTGCCCTAAGCCTGCTGCCAGTAGCAGAACGTATGAGGAAGGGCACACCCTGTTACAAGATGCTAATCCATCACAAGGCACATGCACACAAAGGCTATGTATAGAAGGATACAACCCCTGAATTCAGACACAGCCTATGTAGCCTTTGTAGGCTGCATACTTCAAAGGTTCACGCAATGAATCTTGGGTGATCTCTGCAAAAGACAGCATTTGAAGGAGCCTTCAAAGGATGCAGCACCTGTATTCAGACATAACCAATCACACAGCAATGCTGATTTAGAGACACCTTATTCACAATTTGTGCAGCCAGGGTCACTGGTCTACAGCCTATGCTATAAGACAGTGGTTCTCAATCATGTTTTGATTATAAGCCTGCCTTAGGCTCAGGTGATCCCTAACTGGCAAATAATGAATGTGGCAGGTTGAAAGCAGTGTGGGCTGGAATGAAAACATTCTGGCAGGAGGTGTTCCAGGAAGAGGATTGAGAACCACTACTATAGAGTGTATGCCGTAGACCCCAAGCAAACACAGTGCACCAATGCTGATAATCAGGATTTTACTCTAAGTGCATGTTCTAGCACTAAAAATAAACTAGAGTAACCATATCCAGAGAGAAGTAATCCACACAAGAATGTTAAGAACAACAACACCATTAATCACTGATTAATACTATCATAAGTCTACCTTTTCAGACCATGTTAGATTATAGAATAATTAAAAATGCTTTTATATTACATTTTAAACAAACGGGATAATAGAAACAGGACAAAGCAATGTGTCTGTGTTTAGATAGGCCTATGCATGTTAACACCAGCTCAGGAATTTATAGTCCTTTGTGAGACACTGTCCAAGTTCCCCATTGCAAGCTATTGCCATCCAGACATATAAAAGGCTTTCGGTGCTACGGTAAGTCTATTATCTACTTTAAAGGAGTTTAATGGCATCTTTAGCAAGGAAGATTAACAGTACCCCCACACAGCGTTTCCTCCCTTTTACTTGAGATTTAGTTAAGGACCTTTTACTGCTAGAACCTCGCTGAGATTCCTGTCCGTGTCAGGAGTGAAATAGGATGTACTCGAACAATTCAGAAGACTTGATTTGAACCAGGGTTAGTCCCCAAGTTTGGGACGATCCAGTGATCGTCGGGACAGCTGGACCAGTTCCCAGCGGCGATCCGCAGCTAAACACCGCCTGAAAGCGCCACCGCTGGTTTTAAGGTACGGTGTCGTGGCCGGTGTGCCAGGAAACAACGAAATGGGGCAGAAAAGGGATATCGATATAAAGCCGTTTGAAACCAGGTTGCTGCAATTATGGTAATCCTTTCTCAAATGTCGAGTTTCGAAAGAGAGCGTTTTCTCTTCATAGGAAACAAAGCGCCGCGCTGTTCGGTGTCCCAGGCAGAAAGGAGGCTCTGTGATGCGGACTCCTTTGAACAGCATCGCAGCACTGTTTAATCGACGAAAGAGAAAGATCCGCTTTTCCCCCGATGGACAACGCATGCATGGTTAAAACTGCATTAGAATTAAAGAGGAAACTTTGGCCAAGCTGACCAGAATCGTCATCGCAACATTTGTTTTGCTTGCCAAACATAAATTAATTTTCTGTGGGTGATGGTGAAAGGTGTTATTCCTTAACAGAAGTGGCTCACTTGTGTTAATTTCTCAAAACACATTCTCAGTAATCTTGTTTACGTTCTATAGTCGTGTTTAGTCTCCCCCGACATGCTCAATAAGTTTATTCTAAAACACCTCCGCCTAGTGTTGCTTAACCAGAGACTTTTAAAATAACGACGTGAAGTTTTGCCCAATGTATACAATGTTTTGCCACACAGAACCCTTTGATCAGACGTGGAAAAGCACGCAGGGCGTCTCCTGGGGGTCGATCTCAAGTCAAAGCCCACCTTAACGATTTACATGAATGTAACAGTTCCATTACTTACTTTGTAAATAGTCTGTAGGGTTTGCAAACTTCCACAACGCTTTAGATGTAGATGATTTTAGGTTTATAATGGAATAACATAGATTTGAGTAAGATTTCTTGCGTGAGTGTCACGCCAGATGCAGGTAAGTTGACAGGCTTACATCTTATCATATTATAGCGTTTTAGATTTTCCGTATTTCGTACTTCTATTGGTCCGTTGTCGTTTTATGGGATTCATGTATGAGCCAAATAAGCAAAAAATTAACGAGCATTTTCTCGAAATGCACAAAAATGTTATTTTTCTATATTATTCAGCTATATATAAGATCATTATTCCACACTTATTATTAAAATTAGCAATCTTTCGGAACATTTATCCTTCATAATGAAAACGTGCACTATATGTAAGTTAGACAAGTTTCGCATATTTTATGGTCGGTGTATGATATTCATATCACCAAACACCTCCTTACAGTTAAGTGACGACAAACTGCAAATGAGACGAGTTTGGGAAAGTGTGAAAAGAAGGGGGAGACACTTCTTGGCGGGGGCACAGGTGCGGTACGGGACCGCATTCCACAATGTGGCAGCGAGGCACCAGGGGACGGACGTCCGCTCTTTAGTCAACAGCCTTGGTGTTCCGCTGATATCAGGCGTTCATTGCGGGTCCTTTTAACACCTGTCACAAATGTCGATTTTCAGTAGGCCTATGCCGTTTCATATTGTCTGAATGCCTGTCTCAATTAGAGCTCATGTGGATCCGTGAAACATGCCTTTTACGCTGAATTTGTTCATGATCCTAAATTTAGTCTGGAGCTCGGAGACCAAGTGCTCCCCGACCACTTTTTATAAAAACTGCTGGATTAGACGCTTCCCCGGCATTTTCATCGATATCGACGAGTCCCAGCGCAGAGGCGCGCAGCTTCTTAAGTTTTACCAGGAGGAAACGGCATTGAAATGCAGCCGGACCTGTTGCCTCACAAGAAACTGTAAGTGTTTTTTTTTTTTTTTTTATCTTAATCTAAAACGAAACAGCGACTGCTTAACGTCGTGACCCAAAGCGTATTTATTAGTTATTCCGAAGAATCTGGTTATTAATAATACACATTTAATAGCCTAAAACAACAAGTAATAATGTAAATGTGCATCTGTGTTATCTGTTATTAAAGGATTTACAATTTAGGCCTATTGCGGTTATATATATAGTTTAGACAGAATTGCGTAATAGTTTGGTATTTAGCAAACGTGATGCCACAGTGTACAGTATAATTACCTAGGGTTAGAGTGAATGTAAAATTACAGCCATAGACAGTGGCAGAGGAAATATATATATAATTAGTATATTTTGATAAATATATAAAGATTGTTTGCGCAGTTAATATGGATACATTTATTACACGTTTACACTTTTCCATTACATATTTCAATAAGCCCCAATGCACCCCCCCCAAACACACACACACACACACACACGTTCATGCAAACAGCCCTGTACTGGATAAGTAGTTGGAAGATATGGATGAATGGGAGGTAGGATTTCACACTACATTTCAAACTACATTATTA
This sequence comes from Paramormyrops kingsleyae, assembly GCF_048594095.1. Taxonomy (NCBI): domain Eukaryota; kingdom Metazoa; phylum Chordata; class Actinopteri; order Osteoglossiformes; family Mormyridae; genus Paramormyrops; species Paramormyrops kingsleyae. The sequence continues at coordinate 39,773,846 of NC_132799.1, forward strand.
CATATGATACATTTATGATATTCTGACAGTTTTAGGTATAACGTAGGCTTATAAATGAGACACTAGATGAAAATGATAGTGATATTGTACCAATATAATTATATTATTATATTATTAATATATTATTATTATTATTATTATAATTATATAGACTCAGGACAATTCACTCACGCACGACTCGATTCAGGAACAGTTTCTACCCCAGTGCCATCAGGCTATTCAACAATCAGTAATTGTGGTAAAATCCCTTACTGTGCAACTTACTTCACACTATGCACTGTCACTGTATATTATGCACACTCAAACTATGCAACTTAGACTATTTATTATTATTTATTGCTGCTACACCACTTTGTCTTTGTCTTCTATGTCTTGTGTGTATCTTGTCTTATGTTCTGTCTGTGGGGGGGGGGTTTCAAGTAAGAATTTCATTGTGCTCTGTACGCTGTACTTGGTACACATGACAATAAACTTCAACTTCAACTTCATATTAAAATGATAAAATGGTTTTGCTAAGTATCACCAGACATGTAAATATTACTTGCCGTGTGAAACGTGAAGGAGCTGGCGAGTCAGAGAGGAAGCTGTGACTCTGCTTTGTTTACGCTCCAGTCTCCTGTAACCTGGCCATGTTCCACTATGACACCGTGCAGGAGAGTGTTAACTGCTTCCACCTGCACTGCCCCACTTTGGAGAGCTGCATCCCAAGGCACAGGGGCAATGTCATCCTCTACAACATCAGTGCAGGTGAGGGCTGCTCTCACGTCGCACCACATCTGTTTGAGTATCATCGCTAGTCATACCAATGACTCAAATGGCTTCAAGTCGGCCCCAGCTTATCATCAGGCAGCAATTACTGATGACTCAAATGGTGATGGGTCGGATCTGGATCATCGCCATGTACCAGCTACTGATGACTCAGATGGCCAGACATGAGCCTCTACTTATCACCCATACACCATTCACTAATTACTCAAATGTTCATACTGTAGGTATGCCCCAGCTTGTCACCAGAAATGAATCACTGATGACTCAAATGGCCATATTATCATCATTATGTACTAATCACCGACTAGAGTAACCACAGAAAGTCAATCTTAGCCTATCATCTTCATGCACCAATCACTGACTATTTTAATCATAGAAGGTCAGTTCCAAGGTATGGACAAGGTATAGATTTGGGTATGGACAGTATCCCACCACAGTTACTATTGTTTACAAAAACTAGAACTATAAGAAAATATTTTCATAAACTAAAATAAAATAAAACACTACAACTAAACAAAAACTATAAACATTGCTACAGAAACTAACTGAAATAAAATAAAAATGAATGTTACAATTTTTAATACTATTTAGCTACATTAGATTCATCATGATACTGATGACTGGCTAACCTCTGGGCAAGGGGGTCGATCTGCTGGGCAAATTCAATAAAGAATTAAAAACATACAAAAACTGGTGGACCAGTTCTTTCTTCTAAGTAGTGTTACCAACCTGTCCCATATTGAACTATGTTGAACCTTACCACTCAATAAGTCCACTCTGTCAATCACCCCACTCTGCAAATTTGATCGGGATGCAGGGCTCATTATTTCATCAATAGCCATTTTTCCAAGTAGCCGATGTGCTATTAAGTTTAAAAAGTTTGTAGCACCCAATGAATTTTAGTAGCATGCACAAAAAACTGAAGAACTCACTCAACAAATTTCAATATACTGTAACACTTCTCCATGAGTTCCAAGAATGGACTGAAGAATCTGCTGCCTTAATAAACTTTTATACATTTTTGAAGTCAGTTAATAATTTAGTTTTATAAAATTATTCAAATTGGACACAAATCAGCCAGTTAATTTGAAGACAAAAATAAACAGAAAGGGAGGCTGCAGTAATAAATAGCCTACATGCTTAGAAACACTACGTACAGATCTGTGTACATACAGAGATACACGCACACGCTGTCTCTCACTTTCTTTCACGCTACACTTTGTCCCTCCATGCACAGCATATGCAAAACATTAGTGTGCCAATAAATTTCACCCACTGGAAGGTCTGAAACCATTAAACCACTGGTGTCCAGTCTTCTTTATAGTGTGAGCTAATTATCCAAAGAGCCAAACACTCGGGTCGTTCTGGGGGGAAGTCCCCCTAGGTATATTTTGCAGACCGGGGAGGAGGGGGGGCGGGTCCCCCTTGATATATTAAATATTAGATTTCGTGATCAGTTACAAATGCGCTGGAAATTGACCGTTTGGCTGCCGCTGCCTTAAATCATTCTTTGTTGAATTAGTATCCCGTATAATCCACCCTGCTTTGGCTAGCAGTGCTAATGGCACTGCAGGCATAATCATTACCTCCTTCTGCGACGATCTCATCACCCAGTTCCTTCAAAATGAGCAATCGACTTCATTTTTGTTAGTTACTACCATTAGGTTGTTACTGATTGACTCAAATAGTCATATAAATATTTAGGCAAATGTTACGCAGTTTGTTGAAAATGAGTACCAGTTACTTACTTTGTTTTGAACGCTCAGTACTGGGTCGTCTAGCAGTGTGATGTATGCTTGGAATACTAGTTTTTACCTACCAAACAGCTACTAGTCAATTCAATGTAACTTTCCAAAAATAATTACAGGTAATAGTGTAACGTCATTGCTCAATCCAATTCACATATGTGCAATTGAATATTTTTAGTTGCATATTTGATAAAAATGTCACAGTGTAGAGGCCTGTCTGGATCCGGCCAGGGGTAGGGGGTGGGAGATTAGTGAATGAGCTGATACAATCTCTCGTCTTCCACTATGGCTGATCATCCAATGTAGTCCATTATTTCAGGATTTATGTGTTTAGCACCAGTAACTTTAACTTTTTGTTAAATTTAAATATCAGTGGGTAGTATCACCCAAAATTGACACTTCAAACAGATATCGGCCAATATCAATACGTTAGTGCATCTCTAACATCAGTACATAATATGGACTGCATATTCATGTATGATTCTCTAATGATCAGATACATTCAACATTAAGTCTGTCCCAAGAAATAAAATGAGTAAAACTTACACTGAAGCTAAAATATATAAAAAAACTAAACAGAAATATATCTTTGAAATAGAAACTATAACAATACTGGTAGAGACATGTCCCTACCAGTGTTGTGGGAATAACATGTGTTTAGGGGAGCGGGGCATTCGGGGCTGATTTAACCTTATTAGTGTTGAAACCAAACCTACGCCTTTGGTCAGTACCAACTTATCATCATTATCACGACATTATCAGTGTCAACCAAACCATGCTTAAACAATGTATGTCCTATCCAGTGCTTTGCATTAGTCTATTATTATGCATACATATCAATAAACGAAGACGTATAATTGTAGGAGGTCATAAATCTTTAACAAGACTATATATTTGATTTTGTTCTGTGATGATTTTTTTTCAGACTTTTCCACCAGTTAATCCTATAACTTTTATTAGCCTTTGTGATGGTAGTTTCAGAATTATAACCTATTCAACTGAGCTGGACATAACCCTTGAAAGTTATAAAATAATTTAAATGGTATTTTCTAAATTCAGTAGAATTGAATTTAATTTGTACATAGTTGTCAGCTGGCCAAAGCAATCGACCAAGGCTGACATTGCAGTAATATTGTGAGAAAATAGAAATTGGATAGAAAATCCAGAAGACAGAGGTGGAGACTGGAGGTTCAAGCCCATGAGACTATCCAACCCCCTCAACATGCTAATCTGATACAAATCACAAATATTTGTTAGCTTCAAGCTTCAGAGAGTAATTGCTGTTGTCATTTCAGCTTATGGGGATGTGACGCCTTGCTGATGATAAACTACTGGTTAGATGATTGCGTGTGTGTGAGATGTTATACCATTCTCTAAAGCTAACCTTAGGGCTGTCGTCTAGGTGTGGACCCTGACCTGCTGGTTTTTGGGAAGTATTTCCCATCCAATGTACGTGTCTGGCCTCACCTGTCCTCCAGGCCCAACTCCTCAGACCTCCTGGCTTCGGATAAGCGCCAGTTCAACCGCCCAGCTGTGTCTCCTGTCCAGAAGCAAACCACCTTGTCCCCAAAAGGGGGATTGACCTCACCCAAGAACTCTAACAAGGTTATATCTGGTTCCTCCTTTGTTACTTTCCCATCATCACCTGTCATGACCACCTCCACCTCTCCTGAACAAGCTTTGAGGAGCAGCTCCACCCACTCTACCCTATCCACCATGATTGCCTCTACCTCTGTCACCCCTGTTAACTCCACACCCCTACCAATCACAACCAGTTCAACCTTCATGAACTCCATTCTTCCACCAGTCACAACTAGTACTTCCTCCATTATGTCCACAATCTCTCCAATTCCAAGTTCCACCTCCACCCAGCCACTAGCTATGACTAATTCTACCTTATTCAACTCCACATCCCCACTAAATACAAGCAAGCCCACCATCTTCCATTCTACCCCACCATCCTCTATAAATATATACTCCTCCGTCAACTCCACAGCCCCACCAGTTACAAACAAACCCAGCTCTTTTAAGTCAAACTCACCACCAGTCATAACCGAGCCCAGCTTGCTCAACTCCACAGCCCTACCAGTTATGACTAATTCTAATTCCTTTACCTCTACCCCACCAGCATTAACAGCCAGACCCACCTTGCTCAACTCCACAGCCTTACCAATTATAACCAACCCCATTTCCTTCAACTCTACCCCATCACCAGTCATAACCAGCCCCACCTCTACCAAATCCATACCCCTGTCAATGAAAACCAAGCCCACCCCCATCAAATCCATATCCTCAACAGTCACAACTGGGCTCAGTTCCATTAACTCCACACATTCACCAGCAAAAGTTAGACCTATAACTGCTACACCAGCACCTCAAGTCATCATGGTCAAATCAACTTTCTCTCCTTCCAAAGCTCCAGCCATCATGATACACTCTTCCTACACCAAAGACACACCCTTGCATTCCACGATTGGCCCCATTACCTCCATCACCCCACCCACTGTGGTGATCACACCAACCATTAAAACACCATCATCTACTTTGGCCAGCATTGCCCATGCAACTCCCCCCTCCTCTCTCATGTCCAAGTCCAGCTCTGCCTTGACAAGCCCCATATCCTCTCATATGACCAGATCTACACCTGTCACCTCCACTTCTCCACTAAAAATGACCATCGATGTCCAAACCACTATTTTGGCCCTGTATACCAACAGCACTGGGGGTAACCATACCACCCACAGCCAGTCCTCTGCCATTCCACGGTATCCTGGCCCCCTTCTACTCCCCACAAGCACTCATGCTCATTCCATTCCTGCTGGTCCTGCCAACATTGACAGTGGCAAACAGTATCCCAATGATACCAAAGGATATGTCAGCAGGAACCACACTGAGGTGGAGGTGGGTAGTGGTAAGCCCAACACAGTGACTCCAACCTGGCATATTGCAGTCAAAGCTCTTCTGGTCCCAATAGTGGTCGTCAGTGCTGTCTTACTGACCTGCTGCTGTACCACCTTGATGGCCATCAACTGGAGGGGCAAGAGAAAGGGACACTACAGGACATCCTGGGGCAAAAAGAAGGGCTCCATGCAACTTGTCAAGTATGTGATCATCAGGGAGAGGTTTTGAGCAGGCATGTGGGTGTGGATGGTCTGAAACCAGCGACAGTGGAGGTCTTGGGTGCTTGGAAGATATGGCAGATTTCAGGTGATTTTTTTTCTATTGAAGAATGCAGAAGACTGCAAGAGATTAAACTGAAGGGTCTGGCAGATGCGTGATTCGCCTACAGTTGGGAGACACTGCAGCAGTTTGGTTTCAGGAAATGCTGCACACTTTGATTGTTCTCCACCATCTGGGACTGCAGTTGGAGTTAACTGCTCCCTTGAAGACCATCATATAAGCAGGGGTTTAAAGCTCGCCAGCCAGAGGTGACTCCAGTATTAGCCTGCATTGGCGAGGTCTCCGTTGCCACGTTTCTTACAACAGATTCATAATGAAGTTTTTTTATGAAGCAATTTTCAAAGGAATTTAAAATAATGAGAGAGCAAAGATTCTTAGGGTTCCCATAGTAATATGATCTGAATGGTCTTTCACTGTGGAAATGATTCAGCCTAAAGGCATTATTTATAAGGAGGTCATGGTTTTATAATCTTAATGGTTTAATAACGAAGTTCCACATTTTGGAGCATGAAGCTACCATGCAGGTCACACCAATGGAAGACCACGGCAAACTGAGGCCAAAGTCAAAGATCCACAGCACTTAGCTTCACATGGGGTAGAAACAGCTTTGCCTTGATTTTTTCCTTTAACTCATCAAAATAATCGTTAAAAGTGACTTTTTTTTTTTTTTTTTACTTACCTTGCTTTGATCCACTAGTTACCTCTCTAAGAATAAATGTGTATATTTTCTACTTCTAAAAATCATGCTGGTAATATGCTGAGGTATGTACCTGTGCTTTGGAGAAATACTGTCCAAAATACCATAATTATTTTGTCATTAAACAACTGATTTAAATTTTTCATCTTGTTCTGGAGATTTTTTCCCATGTTTGTACTCTTCGGTTAATCACGATCTCTTGATTTTTCTCTTCAACCTTCCCTGCTGTCAATATACAAGGTAAGAGCCACATTCTGAGCTCCAACTGTTACATTTCCTTGTCAGTCTCAGTGGCCAGATTATGGAAAGGCACCTGAGCAGGTCTCAAATGGACAAAGCTGCTCTCAGATATGACAGCAAGGGACCAACTTGGGCAAACATTCAGCACATTTTGTGTCAGCATCTTGGTGAATGGCCTCACTCAAACAAGACCAAGGTAAGCAAATGCCCCTTATCTGGACAGATGCAGCCCCTCACCCCTGTGTGAGAACCATCCCTGTGAGTCACATCCCCCAGGGAATCAAGTTTCCACCATCGACCCCAAACTATTGGTATTTCACTCGCTTCACCGCTGAATGCATCCTTTCTTCAGGGCCCTGAATGTGCACTGGGATTTCTCTTTGAGCTGTGACTGAGGAATGGGATGACGTCTGCCGGAGGCTTATAACCCACATAACCAAACAATATCCGCATATGAAGAGACCCAACTCAGGCAGAACAACTGATATCAAACACAATTTTAATGTGTTTACAGTTTCGGCTTCAACTATTGAATCTGTTCTGAGTGAGCGGTTACTATATGGCCCAGCAGAACCATGGAAACGATATGTGACAGGAGAGGCAACCAATTTAATCTGGTGACAAACACACCTTCGGGAACAGTAGGCTTTCTGATCTGGACACAGATTTCTGCCCAGATTAACAGAACCAGTGCAATTACGATGATACAATGGCACATAGCCACAGGGCTTCAGTCCATCAGCCTCAGCACTTGCATCTGTTTGACGAAGGTGTCAGTGAGGCCCTCAGACAGCCCGTTTATGCAGGAGGAGCTCAAAGCCTTAGCAACTGTCTCACAGCCTCCCTGTACCGCAGTACACCTTCCTCACTCTCGCCCTCGTTCTTCAGCTGGCTGACTGCGGTGCCATATTCCCGCACCTCAGCAGAGGTTAGCAGCTTGTCCCGGCAGGGTTCTGCCTCCGTATCAGGCCGCATGCGTAGCAGAGTGTCCACCACATTCTTCTGTGAAGGGCTGCCTTCCCATACGTATTCTTCCATGTCTTCCTCGGTCTTCTCCTGCTCCCAGGCCTCCGTTTTCTGGATGGAGAAGAAGGGGTGGTAGCATCATCAGCACTTTACCAAGGCTACACCAGCCCCCCACCTCCCTGAGGTGTTAGCTAGCGAGTAGAGCCAGATCATCATATCTGGCTAACAGAACATGCTTCAGCATCTCCTAAATAGGGATTGCATTGATTTTATATTAAGAGGGGCTCCATGCAAATGTGTGGAGGTAATCCCAGCCACTGCTAGCCCCAGAACATCACAATCCCAATCTTTCACATTACAGGTGCATAGTCTACAGGCACCTACTGCCTCCAGGAACTGCATCACCAGTCTGTGACTGGCTGCATTTAGTTGCAAGGCTGAAAAAATAACTTCAACTGACTGAAATAATCTGGAATACCGTGCAGTGTCTGTTTTCTTGGGGAACACCGCCCCCTCTACAGAGCTAGAGTTTCCCGGCATTAGGTGCCACACACACTGCCTCCCTGCAGTCTGCACTGCTCACCTCACAGTGCACAAAGGACCCATTGTGTGGGTCCCTTCTGCTCCCCAGACCCCGGCCCAGGGACCAACCCCTATCATGACATCTGAGGCCACTAAAACCCTTCTTCCATGGGACCTCCTTTGCTAGTCTGATGCACAGGTGATGAGAATCACCCCCCACTGATGGTTTGGGTTGTCAGGTATGTCTCCACAGTGGAACAGGTGTCTGCATGGATGTGGGAGCACCACCTGCGGCTGGGTGTCTAAGCCCCGGGAGGCCAGAGAGCTGATGTTACACCTGGAAAAAGGCAGCACTAATACGGCTGCTTTACCTATTGAAAAAGTCACACCAAGGACTCTACTGTGCGCTCCTGGCACAAGGAATTGGTCACTTTAATTTCCTCTCTGCCCAGCCCATAGTAATACACAATGATGGAAAATCAGAAGTAGGTCTGGTGGAGAGCGTGCAGTGCTCACCATACAAACCAACTTGAGGATGCGAGTGACATAAACATAGGCTGAAGCTCTTTCAACCCTGGGCTGAGCTTCTCTTAGGTGCTACATCTGAGTTACACATAAGAGTGACCTGTAAACTTTACGGTGTTGATGTTAGCAGTCAAACTTGATCCTAAACTGCTGCAAAGTCGAGTAGACGCACTCAGGTGTAGCATGAGCGAGCTGCGTTTGCCGCAATGCTACTGCCGGCCTGTGGAACATTCAGCCCCCGTGAGCGAGCTGGCCTGGGCAGTTCCCAGACAGATGCCCCCATGGACCCTGCTAAGCGAGAGACTGTCAGAGAGCGCTGGGGAGACAACGTGGGTCCCACGCTGACAAACAATGGGCTCCTTTACGGGGTCACATTACTGCTGCACGTACAGCTAATGGGCAAGCCTCTCTGGCATGGCCAGCACCTCCCATGCCCAACGAGCTTAACCAATCAGACAAAGCCTGCCCAAGCTTATCCAAACTAAAACCAATCACCAGCCTCTATCCGTCTGGTGTCTACGTACACGATATGTACACGTAAGCAGACCAGTTACCAACCACCGTCGGATGTGACACCAGAATCTTTGACTGGTCATCCAAAAACGTAATAAAGAATTAGGGGGTCGACATGCAGACATTTAAACACTATAGCTGTGACGACAGCATGCTCAGTGAAACATTATAACGTGATTTAATTACGGGTGTATTTATTTATATCCTTTATTTAACCAGGAGAAGCCCATTGAGATTAAAGTATTCTCCTCAGTCTGGCTATATATGGAGGTGCTGAGGGGGCTCTGTTTGCACTACAGACCTACTGAGGCAGGTTCTTTCACACAGGGTCTGCTCATGCTCCAAGCCTGGCAATACAGTGTACCACCACATAGGGGTCAAGGTGACTTATGGAAAAATGAGGCATTTGTAAAACTTTCTAACAGTTTTTAAGCAAGTCAAATGATTTATATTTTATTTTTAAAAATTCACATTTTGTTATTTCTAAAACTGAGTGTTTTATAGTTGTGTAACACTGCTTTAATTTATCCATAACAACTAAATTCATGCACCTGAATAGACCTCTATACAATACTGTTTTTATTCATTTTCCATTTTTATTTAATGGAATTTGAGTGTCAAGCTCTGAGTTTAGTTAGTAATAGAGAAACTCTCTTTTGTCTCAGTTCCTGATCGCAATGAAAACAAACAATATCCCAGCTCATTCAGTGTTATTCCAACATAGAGCCAGGGGATGGTGGAGTATAAAGTAGAGGAGATGCCAACAGACCAAAGAGCCACTGGTCTGAGGGGGGCTCTCATATCTGCTCACCGGGGCACGTGAGTGGGGAACATGACCTCCTAGAGAATGGAGAGCAAACGGCACTCTGCTGAAAAGTTTATGAGAGAGCTGGGGGGTGATGAAAACATGGCCCATTCACTGCGGGAGACCACTTAATGCTCACTGTGCCCCTCAACAAGGGGCAGCCCCCCTGTATCAGGTGTCCCCCGCCCCAGGGCTAAGACAAAGGACTATATGGACTGGAGCATGTGATCTTTGTTTGAGGGGGTTAGTGGGTAATGAGGACAATGTGACATACTACTGTGTAGGCAGATAAAGAAAATTATGTTTACATAAATCTTCATGCTGATGTAAAACTATGATTTTATAGGAGTGAATGTGCATCAGCTCAGCCATTTCAAATCTCTCCTAAATTCAACCCAGGAACCATCCAGTACACCATATTTGCTGACTTTACTGACCACTAATATACCATGTTTAGCTAATCAGTAATTAGTGAACTACCTCGATGAAGTAAGTTAGAGAGCAGGGGGTGAAATATAATGAACACACAGAATGGCTGGGGTGCCCCTGAGGAGAGTTTTGGGAACTTACGAGATTTTCTTCAAGAAATCAGCAAATTTCAGAACAATAATTTACTATATATGAGCATTAGAATGAGTCATACAACTGGTCCTAGGCCACACTCCTGAAAAGGCGGGACTCACCCAGGACTCGTGGTATAAGGCGGTCAGGAGGTACATTGCGTAGTCTCTGTTCTGCCTCTTCAATGGACATCTGGATAGGGAACACAGGACCTAAATTTTGACTGATGCCGTCTAATGACACAACCACTGACCCTCACGCTGAGCCACTGACACACAGTCAGGCGTAAACCAACCAGCAATGGAGAGATGTTGCGAAGCCTCTGCAAGCACAGCATACCTGTCTGCCGTGAGGGTCAAAGTGTCCGTCTCCCTACAGTACCGGGGCCCAGCCAACTTCACCAGCTTCCTCCTTGCGTGCAAGTCCAGATTCAGGCATGACAGCTTCACCTGTGGAGAAGCCCAGAACCAATCACAGCAGCTCAGCACCCCCCCAGTTCGGACATCACACCCGGTCTTGGCAGGAAACTGCAGCCTTAATGGTCTCACTGGTTTGTCCAGTATAATAATAAATCATGACATGGGGGAAGAAAATAACCAACAGTCCCTGTACTTCAGCTTCTGTTATCTCCAGTCATCTCTGCCAAAGCCAAATGCGTGAATTCCCATAATCAGATACGTTCCGGGGATTTTGTTTACAGCGACATCCCAGTACAGGGTATCTCTAGCCATTCTCTGATTGAGAACAACAGAAGATCATCATACACATCTGTTCTTTTTTCCTTTTTAAATCCACGTTCCCACATCCCAAGGGGACACTGGTTACATGCCATCCTCTGATTTTCATCGCACTCTTATTGGCCAAAAGAGCTGCTCCAAAAAGCACATGATCCATGTGAATTACACAGAACACACACATCAGAGGCAGAAGCAGACTAGCTTCACTCATCCATACCGACTGACAGGAACCACGCTTTTACTGCTCAGGGCTCCTACTAATCCAGTTTCAATATAAAAAATTCCATACTTCTCCGTACGACATAGGATAAGGGTCAGAGTGTCCTGAGACCCATTTCCTGTTGCTTTCCATGCTGCCCTTTAAGCATTCAGAACAGAGCAAAAATGTACCATTTAATATGAACAAAAAGATGGGATCTGGTGTTTATTGCTTTGCAGACTCCAAAATGACAACTGAAACATCTTATGATCATGCACTATAAAACATCCACCAATCACTGCCCCCTGGCCCATCCATCCATCCTCACCTTGAGCCTGACCACCCGACTGGCGGGGCTCCTCAGAGAGGGCCCAGCAAACACAAAGTCCTTGGTCTCCATCTGGATGGGAAAATGCTCCTCACACCTGACGTCCGAGTCCAAGGTGGATGGCCACTCTGTGCAAAACTCTGCCATGGAGGGTAACACAGATCTAATGTCACAGGTCCTGTCATCAGCCTCCGTACTCTCCAGTTAAAGCTGCAGTCATACTTAACTAAAGTAAAGAACCTGGTCGTAGCCAAGGGGGGGCAGGCATTCGCCACAATCAAGTTGATCCCATCCCACCGCTTGGTGAATTTTATCGTTGGCAAAATCTTATCGCTAAGTTTTCAAAATACTGGAATAGCGTTGCATTGGGAAACACTGTCAAAATACCATATACCGCAGTATAATGTCTAGATGTTACCAAGCCTACCTGGTAATTAAAATCAGACTGGTCCAATCTTAGTTCCATCTTAACTTTCGTATTTTATAATGTTGCATTTTAGAATAAGTGATATGATGACAGAATTAATTACAGAACATATGGAAATAAATGCATTCATTTTCAGAACATCACTGGAACGTCACAGATGCCAGGTACACTCATACTCACGCTTTAAAGCTTCACAGTGCTTCTTAATCGCAGGTGGAGTTATGTGCAGGAAGTTGGGAATCTGAAAGAGACATTTGTCACATCAGTCTCACATCACTGAACTCCTAAAAACAGACCACACCAGTCCTGCTAAGATGCCTCTAACGATATACTAAACCATTTTTGACAAAGCAGAGGATTTTTTTTCAATAACCCCAGAACTTGCACAAGGTTTTTTATCATAGCACAATGAAAATCTGATCCACATGCTTCCTGTGGATCATAATACCAAACACTAAAAGTATGGCACCTTCTCAGATCTTAAGTCAGAGACCAAATATAAACGTGAAGGGGTCCCCAAAGCCTGACCACAGCGCTAGAGCTTGAAGTAACAGAGCAGTGAGCACCAGCTGGATGTTGCTGTATGATGGTCTGTTGCTCGGGATCTGCTGGTTAACTACAGATATTCCATACCAATCTGGTAGGGTTAACTAGCCTCCCCAGTGGTTTAAGGTACATTCAGCCAAAATATTAAACTGGAGCCAAGTCTGTGGTATGTTACACATCCAGCAAAACACAAACACGGAGAGGGTATTTCCACAACCCGTCCAAATCTTATTTTGAAACATATTTGCTGATATAAAAATGATTCAGTTTTCCGAGTTAAAAACATATAGTACAAGAATCGCTTTTAACTTTATTAAAATAGTTTAACCTGATGCCAGTATAAGATGCCTATACGCCAGCACACTGACCCCATCCTACCCCTCTTCGAACCTTTATAAGCTCCAAATTGCCTTCCTTGGCTGGGTGAACCCCCCTCTCCACCGGATAGCCCATGCGGACAGGCAGGGGCACGGAGCACGGCTTGAAGGCGGCCGCAGTCGGGTACACGCTGGTCCAGTCCTGGTCTGTGGACATTTTCTCATATCGCGGCGGTCCACTCTGAAAAAAAGTCCACGAATTTTAAAAGATGAGAATGTCACTTTTACAACGGTGATTATACTGCACGGTATTCATTTAGTACAACCAGATTAGATGATCGGTCTCCATAGTCAAGGTTATCACAATGCTAATATACTTTAAAACGTGGAGTGCGCTGAGCATGCTGCCACACTGCGGCCCTTCTTAAAAGCCCATCATTCGTACCTCCCTCCTCGGCTTTCTATTCGGGGGTCCTCTCCTTCCAGCTGCAGACACGCCTTAAAATGCAACAAAAATGTCATACAATCGTAACACATCGAAACTGACTGTACTTATACGATAAACCCGATTTGATGTGAAACATCAGACTGTATGTATAATATAAAATGATTTTCAATAACATTCACGGTCCCTCCCACGATGACCTAGAAGCTCGCCACACTTCTTGTATTTGATTATATTGCATTTCTGAATACATTGGTTAATAATAATCAAGCTATTTACCCGTTGAATCTGCGAACCCTCTTCGTATCGGAATTAGTATTATAGCCCCTAAATGTTGATTTATTCTGTTTAAGGACATTGCCGCCGTACACAGCTCCAAGGCAGCCATAACTGGAATAAGACAAACGCGTACGGAAAGCCGAAAGGCACAAATGTGGTAAAAGCTACGCGCACTTCTATATACACAACGCCACCTGCTGGCAAATGTTAAGTAAGCGCCAGGAATTGCTGCAATTCTTCGAAAGATACAGTACATCCATTCATGGGCGTAAATTACGGGGGATGGGGGGTTGTAACCCCCCAATAATCAAAACTGGCGAATACAACCCCTCAATAATCATGTCACCCCCTAAATAGTTGGAGACCTGACCCACCCCTCCCGCAATGTTCAAACCAAAGTTACGCCCTTGCATCTATCCGTCCGTCAACCCACCCATTCATCCATCCAACGTCCAAGCGATTATTCCGGAAAGTCAAATGATATATGCTATTGAAACATCACAAGCAGAAATATAGACAAAGATGATGTAGCTTAATAGTAAAAAGTATAGTTTTTAAAATGTACATTTTGCATTTTATAACTCTTTTTCATATAAACTTTAAGCGGTGGTATAAAGTATTCTTCAGTCTCAGGTCGCTGTAGTATTGTAATTACCACAGCTGTCAACCCCTTAACTCATGTGCGGTATCGCTGCTTGAATGCATGGAGCACGATTAAATGTCAGTCATTCACCGCGTAAGATGAAAGGATCTGTCCACACGTGTGAGGTGTGCTGCTTCGCCGTAGGGTTTTACACAGCGGGGAAAAGGGCTGTCACACAAGCTCCAGCGTGAAAGACACTTGGCACAGGGACCCCGTAGTCCGCATGATAAAGTTCATATTGCCGAAGTCTCATTTCGCTCTCCAAGGTACTGGGTTACTCGGCACTCAGCACGTTGCAGTGACCAGTAAAAGGTAGGCTAAATCATGTTGAATTATTATCATTTTTAATTGTAGAAGTATACATTGAAAAACGTTTTCTTAATGTAATTTTGATGTCTCTTAATTCGGGTCGATAATGAGATATTTTATTTGTAAAATGCAGGTGTATAAATTAAGATGTGTGAAACGACGGACCTCGTGGGATCAGGGTTTTCAATGTTTTTGGACGCGTGTTGAATATTTTTTCTATTCTTTCTTTGCATTATTTTAAATGTAATATAATTTAAAAGTCTTGCATTATAGATTTGAATTTTAATAAAAATAGATTTGAAATTTGAATAGAAATAGATTTGAAATAGATTCTGGGTGTAATTAGAACCGACTAATATTATTGTTACTACTAGCTACTACGACAACTACTACTACTACTAGCTAGGCCTACTAGGCTAATACTACTGCTACCACCACCCCTACTACTACTACTACTAATACTAATAACAACAACAACAATAAAACAACAACAACAATACAATTTACAAAAAACACAGGGTAAATTAATGTACGAATGAATTACCTGATTATATATCTGACTGAAACCCAATATATTTGTAGCTCAGTGGTACTCTGTCGAACAAAGATTAGAAGTAATTTACCATGGTCCATTTAGCGTAAGACAAAGGAGCGTGTCAGCCTTCGGACTGAAACTGTGGGTGAATGTATTCGCCACTTCGCGGTCGAGACTAGCATACACTTAATCGGAAAGCGGCTCCTGTTTCGTTTGGGCTCCCCAGTGAAAGTCTCATGAATAATACCCGCAACAACAATTTAATAATAGGGGTCGATCTGACATGAATACCTTATTGGTCTTATTCATGCAGATCTCATCCAAAGTCCTTATATCTAAAAAAACACGACTGATAATTACTGACGCACTTCATGAAGACTTCGATTCAGATGTAAACAGAGGTTTCACTTCCACGTGCCGGATATACTCGTTTGCCGTCAATTACATCTTCTGACCCTTCAACTGACAGTTGCATTGTCGGTGGGGTGCAGCGATGATATCTATTCCAACCATAGGGAGGGCTGGAACCACATCAGAGCAGCGGGATGGTAGTCCATCACTATAATATAATATAATATTGTGGAAATCCGATTGGGGTCGGTGCGTGACGTCAGGAGTTTCCCAGCATGCCCCGGTGTTCAACTGTTAATTATGTCTTGGTTTTGTCTTTATTACAGTGTTTTGTGATATTTAAAGTTTGCTTCGTGTTTATTTAGTTTATGTCCTTATCTTAGGTATTAGTTCGTGTGGTCGATGTGCATGCTCCCATGATCGGGATTAAGGTTGTCAGTAGTGGGGAGTGGACCGGCAACGTGAATAAAGGGTAGTGGAGAGAGCGTTGCTGAGTTGTATACCGCACAATGCCCCTACCAATTCATATAGATAAGACATGGATACTACCCCCACTACCCCAACAGCTTTGTTCAAAGCTAGCTTGTTAATTAATAAAGAAGCTGTTCGACAAAAGGTGCCTACCTTGGAGTCCCTTCCGGAGCTTTGCCACAATGTAATATAATGTAATAGCACCAGCAAGGTGCATGTTCCAACATGCCCCACATGCAATTGTAAATAGCCCTTGTTTTGTTGTTGTTGTTGTTGTTAATGTTAATGGTTATATTTCCCTATTGTTGCGCATGTGTTTGCCTGTGTCTTGTGTGTACCCGGTCCAATCTTTGGATGTATTTAGCTTGTGTTAATCTCCTACTGTGTATTCATCTTGCAGTTTGGCGTCTGACAACCTTGTGTTTCCCATCTGTGTATTTGGTTCAGTGCTGGTTGGATGCCTGTTGTAGTCTTTTTAAGAACTGCTAATAAAGAGTGTGTTTTCCCTGGCAAGCAAGTCTCCATGTCTCTATATGCTCCCGCGTTGCCTTGGTCCGCCCAGCACCACATTGATGTCAGAAGTGGGATCCCGGAAGTGATCCTGTTGGCGCGGCTGGAGCGGGCGTTGATTACCATCATCCGGCAAGCTTGCTCCAGCTTTGGGGACCTCAAGGAGGCAGAGAAGCGATGGCACCCCACAAGAGACGTGAAGCTTGTCTGCTGGTGTTGCAGGGCAGGAGGGCACCTGTCTCTCCACTGCCCGGAAGCTCGCACCAGAGCCTCCGGCAGAAGAGCAGGGGACGCCGGGGAAAGGGAGGCACCCTCCGTTCTATCCAGGAGGCACCAGACCCACACAGCGCGCCCTGAAGCCTGTCCTGCCTGCTCACCAAAACCTCAGCGAAGACGAGGATGGGCAGCATAGCAGACTCCAGCTGCTCATTGGCCGTCAAGAGCTCCCCAATCGTCAGTGAGGAGAACCCGCGGCGCAACTCCGGCTGCAAGGCCGACCAGCAGAGGCAGCAGGTGGAGGCTGCTCTGTTGGTGCAAAGAGTGCTGCGAGCTTGACGAGTAGCGGGAGCGGGACTGTCAAGACCGGGTGCGGGACTATCAAGACCGGGAGCGGTTGCAGTAGTCCATGGAGCAGGAGCAGCAGGAGCTGTGCAATAAATTGGCCAGCTGGGAGAAGGAGCACGACCGCCAGAAGCGCCTGGCTGAGGCAGTGGAGGCGGTGCTGCGTGGCCGCGGGACAGTGCTGCTCGGCCAGGAGGAGGCATGTCGCAGATTGGAGGCCCAGCTGGCTGAGAAACACCGCAGGCTACAGGAGGCAGCAGTCACGCTGTGTGGCCGGGAAGAGGCGTGCCATGCTCTGGAGGCCCAGCTGGCCCAGGAGCACAGTGAGCTGGCGACCCGACCATAGCAGAGCAAGCCGGTGTGCGAGCCGCTGGAATGGGAACTGCTGTGCAGGGTCGCCCGACGCTGCAAGCAGCAGGCCCTGCAGGGCCCTCCTAAGCGGGGTAGGAAGAAGGGCCAGGGCCAGGAGGGGGCCACACCGACCGGAAGTCTCCACCAGCCCCTTGCGCTGGCTGTCACAGGAGAGCCTGGCTGTGGGAGTCGCTGGGTGTGGACCTTCTGGAAGCTCTATTGGGTCCCCTCAAGGTGTAAAAGAGGAAGGGTTGGCGCCTGGGGGGATCTGATATGCCAGCGCCAGCTAGCAGCTAGCCACACCAGCGCTCGGGGACTGACCTACCCCATCATCGTAGGCGATACACCATCGGTGGCCAGCGGACCCCGGGGCCCGGGGACTTGCGTCGGAACTGAGGTGGGGACTGGGGGTGGTGGTCGTCAGGACGGTCAACCACTGAGAAGGGGGAAGTGTAGCACCGGCGGGGCACATGTCCCAGCATGCCTCAAGCAAGTCACCATGTCTCTCTGCTCACATAATGTCTTGGTCCACCCGCACTGTGTAGAGGGAGAGAACCCTCTCTTAAAGGGTCGACACAGGTGCGGCTTGTTAGCCCCTTAGCTGTTGACTGGCTCGTGGCGTGGGCATGACAGTATCACGGTCTAAGAAGCATGGTCTTGATTCGTTTTGCTTTGTATTTGTATAAAAAACTCAATTTCAGATACATTTTCTACATTTATTTTCTTTAAACTAACATGCTGCACAAGTTAAACACTACAATTTTAATACAAAATGGCAACATATAATGTCAAATGCAACAAATAATCTGTAGACATAGGTCGATTGTACATCAACATATGATGCTTTTCCATTGTCCCCATGCTGTATTCATATTGTGAAGCACTAGCACTGCTCACTGTGCCCATCACCCAGCTCACTCCTAATTTGGGAGCACACACACACCAACACACTATGTACAGCAATAAACTGTCAACACTACACGTGGCATAACAACACAGCACATTTACATACAACACAAGTGACTATGAAGAACTGTTTACATGGCTGGCATCAGTCCAACCTGCCACACTGCCCACCAGTACCTCCGCGCTACACTGTCTCCCCCCCAGGGGGGTTATCTGTCCTGGAACCTCCACAAAGTCTTGGAAGTGCTCCGAACAGCGGCGAGTCCTCTGCAATTGCGAGCCCCCCAGTCCTCCACCATCCTGATCAGTCCCTGCTGCCGGGGTACTCACCACCAGTGGCGATGGCTCCTCCAAGTGGGCCGAGGTTGGTACAGTGCCAAGTGGTCATGGTGCAGCATAATAGTACTGCACCACTCAGGCATCCATACCCTGTACACCACCTTGGAGATCTGTTCCAGAACCTTCTTTAGGGCCCGTCCAGTGGCTGTCGAGCCAGGGTGACTGCTCCTTCTTCCTGATGAGGCAGTACAACCGAACAGGGTCCCCGGGCTGGAAGGACTGTCCCCAGGAGCAGACGTCATATGCCCTCTTCTGTCTGCCTGCGGCCGCCCCATGATGGTTCCTGGCCAGCTCGTGCACTATGCACTTCCTGCACCACTGTGTCATACGCCTACAGGATCAAGGGAAGGTAGACGTCCCAGTTGCACTGGTGCTCGTCCATGAGGTTTGCCAGTTGTGTGGCTAGGGTACGGTGAAACTGCTCCACCAGCCTGTCACTCTGCAGGTGATAGAGGGTGGTCCAGGTCTTCACGATCCCCAGCTCCTGGCAGACCTTGCTGAACACCTGCACCTTGAAGTTCCTCCCCTGGTTGCTGTGCAGCTCCCCAGGGGCCCTGAAGATGCAAAAAACCTATTAAGGAACTTAGCCGTGGTAGTGGCGCTCTGGTCGGGAACTGCATACACCTCGGGTCACCTTGTGAAGTAATCCACGGCCACGAGTATATAGCAGTTCCAATGTGGGGGAAGGGGGCCAAGACATCCACCCCCACATGCTCTATGGGGGCGCCAACCAGGTACAGCTGCAGGGGGCCCGGGATTGCTGGCTAGGACCCTTCATAACCATGCATGCATCGCAGCAGTACAAGAATAGCTTGGTGTCCTGCCAGCCGGCGGGCCAGAACCAATGTTGCAATTTCCCAAGAATCTTTGCTACCCCAAAATGCCCTGGCCCGATGGCCACATGTAGTGACCCTAACATGGTGGGGCGCAGGCTCTGGGGCATCAGCAGCTGCAGGAGCTCCCCTGTGCTGATAGGCGATCGCCAGCGGCAATACAGTAGCCCCTTATGCTCCTCCAGGGTGTGGCAAGCCGTGTTTCCGGATTAGAGGCCAAGATTGCCGCCCAGCCCGGTCATCCGCCCGGTCATCCGCCCTCGCTCCTCCATTCTCTCACTCTGGCCAGCATGGGGTCACTGTGCTGCTCCGTGGAGAGCTGCTGGTGCAGGGGCAGCGACAAAGGGCAAATTCTTGGGGCAGTGCTGGATCTTAAAGTCATAATTTGCCAGCACCTCCAACCAGCAGCCCAACTGTTCCGCTGGGTTGTAGAGGTTTAGAAGCCATGACAATGATGTGTGGTCCATCCGCAAGTGGAACTGCAAGCCACAGAGGTAGGAACAAAAGTGTTTGTGTGCCCTAATCATGGCTAGCAGTTCCAGTACCATAGGCTAAGTGTCCGGCTGAAGTACGCAACCACACGCTCCCCTTTGGGTCCCACCTACAACAGCACAGCACCTAGCCCCATGTTACTAGCAGCCATGTCCAGGAAAAATGGGAGATATGGATCTGGATATGCTAGTATGGGGCATCAGCAAACGCCACGTGAACGTGGTTGTAAGCCCTTCTCTGTATGATGCTGGTTCGCCTTTGCCGGTTCGCGAGCTCTGTCTTCTCTGCTAAAAGGGCTTACTCTGTTAAAAGCTGAGCTGAAGTTGATGAACAGCATCCTTACGTGAGAATCTCTCTTTTTCAGGTGCGTTAACGACAGGTGAAGCGCAGTAGATATTGCATCATCAGTTGACCGATTTGGGCGGTAGGCAAACTGGAGGGGGTCCAGAGTGCTGGGTAGGGTGGCTTTGATATGATTCATGACCAGTCTTTCAAAGCATTTCATGATGACTGGAGTGAAGGCCACAGTACGGTAATCATTGAAGCAGGTCACCGCTGATTTCTTTGGGACTGGGATGATAGTTGTGGTCTTGAAGCACGCTGGAACAATGGCCTGAGTGAGGGAGGTGTTGAATACGTTGGTGAGGATGACGGCCAGCTGGTCAGCACACTCTTTAAGCACTCGTCCCGGGATGTTGTCTGAACCAGCAGCTTTCCGTGGGTTCACTTTAGATTACCTGCTCATCAGGGAGAGGAGCAGATTTCCTTGTGGGTTTGCAGTTTAGTGCATCAAAACGTGCATAGAAGGTGTTCAGGGTTTCTGGGAGAATAGCATCGCTGTCACAGGGGGAAGGTGATGATTTATAGTCCAAAAAAGATTGTATGCCCTTCTACATTCTACGAGTGTCTCTGGTGTTTTGAAAATAGCTTTGAATATTTTGGGCATATGCAAACTTGGCTTTTTTAATTGCTTTGGACAGACTGGTTTGTGCGGTTCTGAGGGTAACCTTGTCACCAGATCTGAAGGCAGCAAAAAGGGCTTTCAGCATCTTCTGGACCTCAGTAGTCATCCATTTCTGCTTTGCTCTTGTGATGCCCCTCCTGGAGACAGTTACATCCTCAGTGCATTTCCTAATGTAGCCAGTCACAGCTGCAGTGGATTCCTCCTCATCAATACAGTCCTCGTAAGTAGCAGCCTCTCTGAAAACAGACCAGTCTGTGCACTTGAAGCAGATGACCGTCGCATCCAGCAATGTTTTCTCCAGATTACGGTAATTTATGAGAGTTTCCCGATCACACACAGAGGTGCGTGTTACTGGTGCACTTGCACAATGAAACATCAGTAGGACGCCAACAATATCATGAAACATTTAGCACCGAATTTGGGTTGCGTGGAGAGGCCACCGCGCTTACATCTGCTTACGCCACCATCTTGTTATTGATATTTATCACAAATTAGTTTTCTGAATAACAATGTCTTGATGTTGTCTCACACATTTCAGTGAAGAACTTAAACGCTTGTCCACGTTTAATCACCTGAGTGCAATTTTACTAACTGTGTAAATTAATTTTAGGTACTTATTGAAGATAGTAAGATGGCTTTGTGACTAACACTGGAGCCTCATGCCTCCAGGATTGAGGGTCTGAATCCCATTGTCATGCCCCGCTCGTCCGATCCTCCTATGTGCCACGCCCCCTCGTTAAACACGGGGATTCCACACAAGGTTACCAGCTGTTTCTTGTTGCTGTCATTAGTTCAATGTATTTAAGTCCACGTTAAGTTTGTTTCCCCAGTCCGATCATTGTAGTCTAACGTCTGTCCATGTGCCTTGCCTTATTGTTTTCTACAATAAATCCCCTGTTTCCCCGTCTCCCTGCTTCTGCTTCCCCAGTCCGTACATGACAGCCATCTCCTGCACTAATGAGCCACACTTGTTTAATCTTTTTTAATCTTGCGTCTCGTTACAGCCCTTGTGTGGATCACCCCAGGTGCCTCTCGTCTGCTGCCTCGTCAGTGGTGTATATAGTGCCTCCCTGTCTTGAGCTCCCCAGTCCAGTAATTGATGTTGCTGCCTGCTTGTGCACCCCAGTTTGTCCTGTGTTCTCTCCTGATTCTCCCTATCCCTTTTTGACCCCTTGTGGTCCATTTCATTTTACCCAGTTTGTACTTTTGCTCAAATAAAGTCCCTTTTGGTTCTCCCCAAGCCTGCCTTCATTTCCATCCTTCCTGTGACGTGACAATACAGTACCCTTTTTTCACCATTTTTACATGCACACTCACTTTAGTGTACATAATTTTTTTCTGTATGCTTGCATTTTGCTAATGCTGTATTACACTTGTATTGTACTTTCCTTATTTTATTTTTGTATTTTATATTACAATATTTTATACTGTAATTCTTTTATTTTATCTGTCACGTTTTGCGAACGGCGAGCAGGCAGTGGAGGCGAGAGCAGCCAGGTTAACGGAAGAACGGGGTTCTTTATCATTATCGTTCTTTATTTTTGGTATTTTTAAGCACAGTGAGACCTTTGCCTAGGCATAAAAATTGCTTTTGACAAATAAAGTTATATCTTTATCAAATTTCCATTTAAAACCCATTTAAAACCTCCTCCCTATCCTCATCTCATGTTCAACACCTGCTTTGTCTTCCCAGGTTTAAAGAACCATGGTTGTTGTTCTTTGTGTCTAAAACGGACCTCTCCATAAGTTAACTTGCATGTTAAATTTGTCAAACCATAATCTGCTGAACATTGTCTTTGCCTCACAGGTCGCAGCAGGTGGGCTGTCTCTGACACATCTATTGGCCATTGTCGAGCTCCCATCCAGAGGTCCATTTGAGATAGCGTCCCATAGGTGCTCCTGTGCCCACGCAATGGGCGAGAGACGGAGCAGCCCTATGTACCTTTTGTGCCACGCCCATGGGAGCTCTCGGGAGTCCCATACCCCCGAACCCAGCAGATATGATGACAACTGCCCATGCAGCAAAGGACCCCACCTGGAGACCACCGTCAGCACGTGTTACTCACCTGTCCTCCTGGAACAGGACTCCTCAGTGAATAATGGATCAGGCATTTCCTGTGGCCTCCACTCAGTCACAAAGGACCCAGCCTTGCAGATCCCCATCAAGCCCCCCCTTTCCCCCCGGGGACCACACAAGATGCCCCCCTCAGGATGCTTCCAAGACCCGTACCGCACTCGCACCAGCATGCAAGGGGACGTCTACAACTTCTTGGAGAGGCCGGCTGGGCTGAGATGCTTCTTTTACCACTTCTTGGTGTGAGTAAGATGAATACCTCTCTGCTTCTTAGAGATATACTAAGTAACATAAAAAGAACAACTTTTAGCTAGTAAACCTTGATACTATGCAGTGCCGGTCAATGAAAAGGTTCCTCCTGTATCAATAGGGAATCAAACAAATTTACCTGTCTGTGGAAAACCTTAAACTGCAGGAAGTGCTTATTATGGGCCTATTCATGTCAATGAAAGGCCCATATTACTCTTCACCTAGTTATTATTATTATTAAAAATAAATGACGATAGCTGATGACTGCAAACTTGTTTAGGAAGATAGTGTATATCATGTTTCCAATGTGTGGTTCTGTGAGCTGTGTGATATCTGCTGGCAAGGCAGGATTTCTTTCCAAGAGTTTTGCTACGGATTATTTCTGCATCCTGGTTTTCTGTATGCATGTCCTGCTTAGGAAAATGCAGGCTTGTAAAAGTTCTTCATCCAAGGCAAATACATCATCCCTTCTGAGTCAAAGGATACAATGTTGACCACAGGCAGGATGTAGAACACTCTGGAAGGCAGAGTGGGATAAAAACCTCTGATGTTAACTGAGACTATAATATTTCGATTCAGTGAATGGACTCATATATAATGAATTATCTAGTGATGCTCCACCAAGCTCCTTTAAGTAACTCTTACTCAGAGGTGGCTACCGGAGACGATTCCAGTCTCAACTGTCACTCTGGGGGCCAAGAAGGTAAAGCTAATGCTCTCTGTCTGTACCGCCTGCTCACCGTCCCCCATCCCTTCCGATTTGGGGATTAGTGTCCCTGTCAGGACGTGTCATGAAATCCTGAGATGTATCAGAACAATCAAAAAATAGGTGGTGAGAAACCTAAAACCAGGCCCAAGGTGATGATGCACCATCCAGGGTTTCCACCAAGTTGGCCCAGAATCCCAGCACTTGCATCTAAAATTTCTTGGTAACTCCACTCAGCATGGCATGCAGCCTCTGATGTCTGAGCAACTGGACAGGAAGTCCCTTCATTCGCACTATGAATCTGGCTCATACTATCTT